>NC_044004.1:25061160-25363426 GCF_900496995.4 Aquila chrysaetos chrysaetos
TGCAATGTTAATGGAATAGCTGGGGTTTGGCAGAGGCTATTCTAATTGCAGGGCTCTGCAAGACCAGGAGGGGTAGGCTGTGACCTGCTGCCAAGTGAGGGGATGATGGTTTATGTATAGGTTTATCTGTAGTAAGCATCAGTATTGCTAAAGCTGGACTGAAAGCTAGGATGAGAAGAAGGCTGAAGAATTAGATTTCTTACTAAATAAAGTTACTAAATAAGTTATGACCATGTTTTGTAGGAGAAGAAGGAGCTGACTCATATCAGGATTAGAGACCTCATCAGTTCAGGCTCAGCACTGTTGCAGCTATAATGATCAAGCTGTGATCACTTGCTAGGAGAGCATCTTTAAACATTCAATAGTTTGGCTACCCGGCTACCCCTTTTCCCAACATCATTTAAGACTACTGAACTATCCTTTTAGCCGCTGCAATGACTGTGCATAGACAAAAAAGGGAAGGTGGCACACACATAGATATCACTGTATAGCCCCTGGGTGTATGGCAGATGTAGTTACATGATCTGTGCTCTGTATTGCCTTTCAGGGGCATATTTGTGCACATGGTATCTATATAGGGAAGATGTAATTAATCTGATTCTCAGGTTTTCTGTGCTTTCTGTGTTCATCTAAATCAGGAGCAGGTGTAACATTCAGCTGAACCTGAGGAGCAGTTTTTAAGTCCACTTAGTACTGTAAAGATGTAAAATGATTACAAAAGCACCAGAGCAAGGTTAAAAAAAGGAAAAAAAAAAAAAGTCAAAGTGAAGACTGTTTAATTTTTTTTAAATTAAGACACTTTGAATCCAAAATAGTATTAATATGATGCATAATGAGTATCTTTCAGAGTGAAAGATTACTGGCCAAATCTGTGATTCAATTATAACATTATTCTATTTGTATACATAGAAAAGGCAGTTTAAAACATCCTTTCGGCGGTTAACGAATACTGGAGCAATATTCTTTATTACCACAAGGTGTCACCTTTATAACTCTTGGATGAACAGCAAATTTAACAGTAAGTTTAAAAGGAAACTATTAGATAGCATCATTCCCTACTTTTTCCTGAACTTTCTACGTTAATTTCTCTGGTTAATTTATTTACTTTGGTATGAAAATTGAATTAGCTACATATTAGATCTGAGCAGACATCTCATAAAGAATAATCTATTTAGTTTAGCTGCTGTTTCTGCTTTAGAAATTTTAGGAGCAAACTACAACTTCCTTCAATTTGCTAGTTATTTACATTTATACAACATTTCTCATATAAACATTATGAATAATTACAATTACTCCAAATCTAAATATTGCACACTGGATACTGGCTAGGTAATACTGCTAATATTTCTGCTCTTTGGCTAAGCACTTGTGCATTTATAGAAACATAACTCAGAATATTTTTAGACATAGCTTTGAATATTGTTCTTTTTAATAAAAATTTCAGCAGTAATCTTTTTTTCAGTACACTTACTATACAAATTCACAGACCCACATGCTCAGACTCACTGTGAGCTGGACCAGGGAACACAGAGCTACAGCAGGCTCACCCCTGTAAGGCTACAGAATTCGGCAACCCCTAACAATTACAATACCACAAAAACTTTGCTAACTGAAGTCCTAAGCCAGTGCAGGTCAGTATTCCTATGAGCTTCAGTAGACTTTAACTAAACATACCTGAAGTACTAAATAATTTAATTTTATTTAAGATCATGGAAGATCCTAAGTAATTTCTTAAGAAAACCTACCTAAATGGATGCACACTTTAAAAGTTGAAATTTTAGTCTAAACCATAAAGATAAGTATAAGTAATCATTATTGTTGGTTTTGTTACAAAATTGTTAAAGGAAATGTGAAATATGCAGAATCATTTTCGGGGAAGGACTTGATCTTAAATGGTCCTGTTACTACAACTTTAGTGAAAAAAATCAGTTTAATTTTAAGTTCTTCCCTGTGATTTCTCACTCAAAAAAATGCAAGCAAGAAATGTTTTGAAGAATTTAAATGTTCCTGGTTTTACTATAAGCATAACTTGTTAATTTTCTCACTGCATACTTTGTAAAATTATCAGCTACAGTGATACTTTTAACAGATTGCGTATAGGTATAACATTTCTCATCAATTTTAATAAGCTGGTGTGATTTTATAATTACCTTGTAATCACTGATGTGGTAAATATCACTGCTGCAGTGCATTTCTTCCTGGTAAATGAAGTTCAATTACTTATGAAAACATTTACTGAGACTTCCTCTTTTCTAAACCAGAAAGGATTGTCCTTTCACATATATAGAAGTAAAACCAGTTCATTACAATAGAATGTTTTACTTTACAAAATCCCATCATCATTTGTCTCAGAAGGTGTCACTTCATAAAAATTTGCCCCCAAATTTGACTGAAGTCTCTGGGGGAAAATGCAGACCAAACAGCACCTATCATAAAATAGTTATGCATTAATAGTGCATATTGTTCAGTAAAACAAGTCAAGGAACAACTCTCAAACAAAAAGAGGCAACAGGGACTGTGAAAGAGAAAACTAGTCAAGTTTGTTTTGTTAATCACGTCTTCAATACATTTTAGCATATTTTTAAACAACTACTTCAAATCACTCAATTACAAGCTCTTCTTAATTATTCGTGTACCTTGGGTAACACTCCAGGGTGACTGAGATTCTTAAATGCACTGACAAAGACTTTGGGGAAATTAAATGAAACTGACAGTTTTCCTTAAGTGGTAATCTAAATTTAACCACAAAGGTCATTTAGCAATATGCATATTTGCATAGTGATACATAGCCTCAGACAACAGGCAGCTAATTCATAGATTAGTACCTGGATTCAAAATTTGGCTGAAAAAGTAACTATTTCTAATTGATAAAGCTATGCCTTCTAGAAGAAAAATAACTGCTCTTATTCTGATATTGTTATTTCTCTGCTGTTTAATAGAAGAGTTAAAAACTCAGTGCACAGGAAGACCCTTTTTTTAAAGCATGATGATTTGTGTGGTGGTACTGCTGGTGAGAAACTGCTAGTAAGTCTTAGACTACACTGTGTGAAACTCTGTCTTTGAAAGGACACAACCTTTTAATTTTTCCCCAATACATATGCACTGTGTTCCTATAGGCTTCAATGTACACTTTTAATACGTTATCAATCAATGCAAAAGAGCAAATAGGTGGATTAAAACAGCGTGTGCTGAAGTTCCTCACATTTGTATTTTACATATTTCACAGGGTTATTTTGGAATAGATACAGTCTGGTTCTTGGACCAAATGTCTTTACCACAGTCATGGTTTGGAAATTTCAGAAGCCACAGACCTTGATTTTGTGACTGCAGGCCACTGGAGCTGGACATTCCCTGCCCTTTTCTCCATATCACACATTATTGTCCACATCTGTGCATCCCCCATGACTCATATGAAGCCTCACAGGTGAAAACTGTCATACAGTGATTTCGATTCCAATAGCTGATACATTTTAACCATAGGTCAACACATCACACTGATGTCTCTTTGGGGCTTAAAATCTCAATTATCCTCCCCTCCCTGTCCTCACAACCGAGCATGGGACTCAGTTGCAAACCAGAGAGTAAGATCTTTTATGGATTAACTAAGGGAAGATGTAAATAAAAGTTTCCTATTTAGCAAAATTTCTTTGAATTAATAGAAAATGTTATTTTTTTCACATCACACATTGACTGAAACGGTAGAAAAGTTTTGTTGGGCTTTTTCATTACATTGTGAATGATTAACATGGATTTAGACTACAAGTAATGGCAGTAGCAACTGATGAACTCACATTTTTAGTCAGACAAAATATTTCTGCCAACATATACAGTACTTGTTGGGTTAGGGGAGTTGGTTTTTTTAATCCTAAGCTTTGTATTAGAGAGCTAACAGATAGAGCAATCAGAGGAATGACTCTGTCACTGAGATATTCATTTGGGAATCTTTTATCTTTTCAAATCTTCTGTAACATGCATCTACATTCAGCAAAGTGCTTACATACATGTGTAAGTGTATTCTCAAATCCCACTATAGTCAATGAGATTTCAGTGTGCAATTGCAAATGCCTACTTGATAAGGGCTACCAGGTTCATTGTCCCCTTGAAAGACATAGAAGTCTCTGTACTGATGTCAATTAGACTTTGTCAACATCTGCTCCTGCTAGCAACATTTTTATTTATATTTCACAGAGATATGAGCATAAACTTGTTGCTGTTTGTGAGGAATTCATATAAAATGGTGATAAACACATCATAAGAGCCTCTGGAAAAAGAATTCCTATTTAAAGAGAAAAAGTATGGTCACCTTATGGTAGTTATATCTAATCTACCATGAGATAGTGATAGATAAAAATGGATTTTGGAATGCTATGCTCTCATGAGTCTACTACGCATGTGGATACTCAACTCTAGTAGTGTGTGCTTTCTGTTGCCTATGCGTTATTGACTGCAATGAGCACCTTTGCTCTGAAAAAGTGTGTGCGTGTTTGCATTTATTTTGTTCTACTCCATCGGGCTTTCCTTCTGCAAAAAAAAGATTTTCTTCTCCATGGGGGTAGGGAAGGGAGAGGGATGGGAGGAGAGACAGAAGGACTGAGTTAAACGGCTGTGGTCACACCATATCTGTAAACATTTTTTTTATTTTGTAAATTGTTTCATTGTATAATTTCTTCTAATCTCAGTGATACTGTTAAAATAGATTTTTGTACCAATTTGGTCATCTGACTGCAGGAGATTCCTCTTGTTAGGCTGAGGATGAGATTAATCTCTCAGAATTAAACTCTGGATATTCTAAAATCGATGGAAAGAGCCAGGCACACTCAGGAGATTTACGACAATTACGCTGGCCATTGGAAGATGGTTAGTTGTTCTTTGGGACCACTGAGTTCTGTCCACTGACTACAGAAGGAGCTTCATCTAGATATCTAATATACCTATTTAAAAGATAGGTGAAATTAAACTGATTGGATAAAAGCTTCTTCATTTTCCTTTAATTATCTGATCTTTGAAAAAATATTATGGAAATAACACAGACAAAATAAGTAGATTTTTCATGCAGTATATGTTCACTGTTAAGTAAGGTATATTTTTCTTTTCACATGCTGGCAAAATCAGGTCCTCTTACCTTCAAAGATGACACATAATGTCATAATTCTAGAACTATGAAGCCACTAGGCATTAAGGTACCAAGCACTGATGAAATTATCACAAATTGTCTTAGCTTATTAAAATTTGGAAAATTTGCTGGTTGTATCTTAGCTTTGATGAAGCTTACTGGAGAAATATAGGACATATGCATTAAAATTCAAGCATGCCTGTCAACTTATCACAGGCTGAAACTGTTCATATCCTTGGTTGTAATTCAGACCCATTTACATAATCAATAACGGACAGTTGTCAGGCAAGGAAGAGATAACTGAACACTCTCATGTAAAATATTTGTATATTAAATTTTCCAAATGAAATTTTTTTATTGTGTTCTACATTTGTGAATAGAACTGTCCAATGAAGCTTTTTTTCTTTTAAATGAAAGAAAAAAAAAAAAGCAACAACCTCCTCTCTCAATGGGTAGCAGTGGAAATTGCTATTGTATAAAAAAAATTTCATGAAAGACTTTGGATTCATTTGTTTCTGTATGGTTTACTAAGTGCCAGCATGAATAGGACTATATAATTCAGATTGTCATTTTTAAATTTTGATAGCAAACAAAATAAAATCAGAACATCTTGGAAGGATATTGGATCACAAAATACATACCAACTTCTTTCTAATCTGAAGAAAGGAGAGCCTATATTTGAACACTGAAGTTTTCCATAGCTTTACATCAAATGTGTATGTGTGGGAAAAAGTGGGCAGGGCATCTCACTAACTCTAAATTGTGGAGGCAATTCAGGAAAAAGAGGAAAACCATTAAAGGGCTGGAAGCTTTGATTTGGATATTTAAGAACAAACAATAAGCATGTGTGTCTTTGCTTAACAATTACAGGGGATGAGATAGGAAAGACTGCATTTAATATCTTCAAAGCTCAGGACCTAAAGAAGTTTTATTATTACTTTCAGTATATCACCAGGTTTAGATATAATAGCTCTAAACTTCACAGCTAAGTTTTGATTTACTAGATATGTAAAAATAATCTGTCAATAAAATATCCAATAAATAACTTTTTAGGCCCAAGTATCCACTCAGCTGGAAGACTGGCAGCTAAGACTTGCTTATATTTCCCAGTGAACACCATATCCATTATCCGAGACATTTTTAAACCATTGTTTGCTCCTGACACTGGGAGCTATACTTTAGGGCAGTCTTTTGCCCTTCGAAGGATGAACTCATGCCAGCCCTCTTTAGCACTTACTTTTAATATTTGTTAAGCCTATCCTTTTTCCTTTCTTAGGATAAGCTCTATCCATGCTATTGCCAGCAAAGATTAAAAGGAGTCCATAGTGGTGTGTTACATTCTTAAGCAAATGTGCCCATCCAATAAAGCTCTCTGCATCTGTACTCCTGTCGAACAGTGGAATTAGATAGAAGCCAAGTACAGGCTGATGGTTCACACCTACTCCTCTACTACTTTGTCTAAATAGCAACCCAATACTACCGTCCACTGCTTCTCTTCCTCCCTGCATGCACAGAAATCACTCAGGCTTTGCTGTCCTTCAGGGACAAAGGACAGAGTAAATTTTTTTTTTTTTTCACTGTAATACCTATAAATTAAAATAGTCTCCTTAAAATCTATTCATGAATTTAGCTCCATTTGTTCTTAAATAATTCTTGAAACTGGGGTTACAACTCCAATGTATCCATGTTAGCATGCCAGGGTTTCTAACGTACAGAACAGTCACTCATGTACAGCTCCCCACTGTAAAGGTAAGGTTCTTTTACATTCAGACACACAAGCTATACAGACCCTACGCAGGGAAGCATACAGAAGGAGGCACAACGTTTAAATCTGTATCAAGATGATTTAGCCACTATGGCTTCAGGTTACCTTTTTCCCTTCAAATGTAAACTTAGATCCTCTCCCATAATTTGTTTCTTGCAACAAGCATCAAATAGATTTTACAAGAGTGTCGCGAATACAAAATATTATCCACTAAACCACAATGATTGCTCATCTGTAGGACATAAACACTTCCAGCTAAATGATGAATTCAGCCTCAAGATCTTTCCTTGCTCATCCAACAAATGATTTACACAGGGTTTTACACACTAGTCTGGGGCTTTATTGGCACTGCTGAAAAAATGTGCTTCTAAAAGTTGTTATACTGGCATGTAAACACTGCAAACAGGGATCTGCTGATTGAAAAATGCATAAATTAGAAAGACCTGAGAGCATTTTTTCATGAGTCTTTTCTTTTCTCAGTAATTCTTATTTTAGAATAGGTTCTAATAAGATGAACACTTTTCTTGAAATTAGGATAGTAGCAGGTGCTTTCCTTTCAGGCTTGTTGAGTCCCACAGCGTAGAGACAGATTCCTGCTTTTAAGCAAACTGGGACATCTGAACTTGAGCAAGAGAAACACTTTTATGTAACAAATCTCTTGATTCCATCAAATGTAGAAATAATTTTAGTGGACACTAAAAATAAAATGACAAAATCTAAATGCTGATTTTACTCCATTAAATTCTAGAAAGCCAGACCTATATGCATTTAATCTTATGTAGGCAGAATGAAAAAATAAACATGAGCTTTAAAAGGAAAGATAAGGCTTTCACAGTTAGTTAATCTCTTAAAGCATTTTAAAGGCATCCAGGTATTTGTATTGCAAAAAGCCTTTAATTTCACAAGATAAGAAAATGCTCTTTTGAAATACAATAAAAAGCTATTATAAGAATATAGTATATGAATATGCAGGCAGGAAACTCTACCTTGAAAAATATAGGTCAAAATATGTATTATGGGGTAAATTATATCTATTTAATCCTAAAAAGCAAGCAAAAGATTTTTCCAGCCTCCTACCTTATTTTTTAAAAACAATTTAGGCAAAACTATTTTATATCATCCCAACATTCTTTTGTATGTTTGAATACAGAAAACATTTCATCGTAGTATTATGAGACTAAATTCACTGATGATGTATTCATAATGTAAAATATGCACTTATATTGTGTAACGTGGCATTCAGTGATAAGTGAATGCAATAGCAGCAATGGGAAGAACGCAGAGTATAATGCCACTTGTTCCACTTCAAATGCCATTAAGTGTGCATTGCATTCACTGAAGTCAACAGCAACACTCAGATATTTATTTGTAACTCATAGTATCTCTGAATTTGACTGTTATCTTGCTTCCTTGTGTTGTGATTCTGCCATCAGCTAAATTAAACTTGTGAAGTTTTCATGTTTTCATGATAAATATTTCTGTTCATCTTCTGCTTCACTCTTGAAGGTAACATTTCCATCTGCCTCTTTCTAGAGGCAACAGAAAAAAAACACTTTTTCCACAGATGGTCAAGAAGTAAAGCAATTTGTATCTTAAATCCTACAATTCTGCATCTTCATAACTTTGTATTGTCTTCAAATCCCTCATTAGCTTAGAAAGGTGCAGTTTCCTCCCCCATTATTTAATTTCCAGCTGAGCATCCTATCACCAGTGGTGCCGCTACTTCAAGGCTCCTGTCCAGCTTAGAACATGGGTTTGGTCTCCCAATCTTGTTGAGACCATGGATATTTTTGAGCTTTGGTCCATCTGATAAACTAATTGCACTCAACAATTTTTCATCTAGTACCCTTTTTGGCCAGCTGATCATCTGAATCATCTTGTTCACAGGTATTCAAACCATGTTATTGAACTCAGAGGAGCTTTTAGATCCCCAATAGCAAGACCGAATTAACTCTTTTCTTGTAGCTTTAGCATCTGTTTCATTCTAAAATAACCATGGCTGATTTATAATAGCTGAAGATTTGTCCTGTAGCATCTATTAAAAGCTGTGCAGAAATTCAGACTCCTTACAGTCTGCTGTTTTTATGACTATTGAATTCATAGACTTTGATGTCTTACATTTCACATTCAAGTCTCAGATACCAACTGATTACTGGAATTACATCCCCCAGCATTCACACCCAAACCCCCAAAATCCCAGACTCACAGAAATTATTACACTTTGGTATTTGGTCTTTTAGGTCTTAGATTTTCTGGACTCTTTGCAAAGAAGAAAATCTTTACAAACTGATGACCAATTATTTCAAGTGAATAATATGAGTAACTGCAAGATAGGTAACAGAGTTATTTATGCTATTTACAGTAAGCAATATTTAGATAAGATGTAGAAACAGTCCCTGGAAGACGGATTTCAGATCATACACTTGAAGTTAGAAGTGACCTATCCATTAGGCTACCAGCTGGAGCTCCGTTGTTCAAGCTCTCATTTGGGCCCCATTTCTTTGCTGCACCATGTTATATTGACTGCCACAAGCCTGTCACCACTGTACTTCAAGTGAGAAACAAGTCCGCTATTTGCAATTCCAACAGAGACAGAATATTTAACAAAAGAAAGTGTAAAAGTATACCTTGTCCTCCATCTCCAGCTGGAGCCTCCACCATCCTTTTTCCATACTGATGTTTCCCTAAATTTTAGACATTTTGGGGAGAGGGCGGGGGGGGCGGTAAGAAAACGGTAAAACCACATGTGTTTCCCATAGACAGACTGTTCCCACTTTCAAAGGATGAATGAATAGTAAAATGAACAAATAAAAAAAAAAAACATAAGCCAGAGCTCCTACAAATAGTTTTGCATTTCTCTTTTACAGTAACTTCAGTTACATGTCTTTCATGTTTAATTTAATAGTGTAGACATTTTTGGTTTAATCCTCTACAGACAGAATTCTTACTGGGTATTTAGAACATATCACTTTGCATTTAAGCCAATGTTCTCTTCTGTCTCTGACTCTACAAAAGACTTAGAATTTGTCAATTTTTTTTTAATCTCTTCCATCACTCTATCTGTTATCACTGTTTCTTCAATTCATTTTCTTCCTGCTCATTTAGCTGTATTTTACAGCAGGGAACTTATGTTAGTTATTTTAAACTGAAATTATTTACTGTGGCTGGGGTAGGATGTCAACCACTTCCACACTTTGTGGTTGTGATTCTGGATCCATTGAACTTCCAACCCTCTGTAAGTGCAACAGGAATGAACGTGTCTGAAGTCAAATTACGGGACCTATAATTCTTTCATTTTTTGCTCAGATATATAAACTGAAACATTCTGGATGAAAAGTAGACAATGTGTAGTGAATATGTGGAATTTGAGGCAGGGGAGAAAGAGGAACTTGAAAATGTGTGCGAAAAAGCAGCAAAATGACAGGGAGAAGAGAAATCAAGAAAAAGTCTTCTGGAGAGAAGGAAAATTTAAATGTTTCCTATGTATCAATCAGTGTAGATGTTTCTGATCCCTCACTGAAAGACTGCTGGCAAATAGTTCAAAGAAGTTAGAACATCTTTTTCTGTGTGGAGTCCTCAGTAAGTATTGAAAAGAAGACTCAAAACCCCAGCTATGAAGCAAAACCAAAATTGCTCACAACACTGAGAACCATGTAGATGCAGAGAAAAAGCCTTAGAGAAAGGGACAGTAGATTATGCTGGTTTACATTGCTTTCACAAATAACTTAAGTTCACATAATCAAAAATGAAAGTTGTATTGGAAGATGTTATTTGTTGATTAAAAGCCATTTTGTTTGTAAGTATATTGAGATTATTTGTGACAAGATTGATTAAGAGAACAGTTCAACGTAGTTGCTTATGGAAGATTAGATGGGACCATTATGATAATCTAATCTCATTTTATGTAAAATAAGACAGGGAATGTCTACCTATTAGTGAGTATATTAATGATTAGTCAGATAGCTTTTGACCAAGAAGAATTAATTACTGTTATGGTTGGAGAACTTTTTCCATTGACCAGTTTATTAAGTAACTTCCACTTTTTATCTGTTCAAATTACTGAAAGGGAAACTCACTTCTGAAGTTGATATCTT
Organism: Aquila chrysaetos chrysaetos; assembly: GCF_900496995.4. NCBI lineage: Eukaryota > Metazoa > Chordata > Aves > Accipitriformes > Accipitridae > Aquila > Aquila chrysaetos. The sequence continues at coordinate 25,072,133 of NC_044004.1, forward strand.
GCAATCAGCCCTGGAAACCTAGTTTACCATTATTTCAGACTATGTTAATGCTTGTTTATGAACTGTAACACCAACTTTAACAAATTCTGTGCTAATACCCTCTGCAGGTAGAACTGGACATGAACACAGTGATTCCTCCAGCCTTAGACTGGGAAAGATTCCAAAAGCAGGAGGAAAGGGAAAGTACTGCCTAAATGTGCAAGAAACTTTGAAATGCATTATACATTTCATGTCACAATCTGCTTCTATCAGTGTAAATTTATTAATGACAGTAGACTTATGCTGTATTGAAACAGAACTGGAGTTTCAGCAATGTCTCTCATTTGAAGAGATAACATACTTGGAAATAAACTGTGTCATCTATTCTACTGAAAACACTGAAGAAGTACCAGTATTAGTGATTAAATACAACCTCACATATGAGATGCTTAAAACCTCCAATAGAGACCAGAAACTGTGTGTTTCAGATGTGTGGGGCATCTGAAAATTATTCCAATGCTGCATTTCCCGAGCCCAATTGAAGTCAATGGCAAAATGTGACATTTCTGGATATTCCCAGAGCTACTTTTAGAAGTTTTTCAGTACTTTTTTTCTTGTAGAAAACATTAGCACCTAACAGAAGAAACACTTCCCCAAACCTTACCACATGTTTCACATCTAATTAGTGGTGGGTGGCCAAACATCTTTGATGGGTGCCACTGATGGACACACCTTGTATTCTTACTCCTTTTTTTCTTTGTTGGGCCTGCTTGTCATCAAATCAAATGTACCCAATATAAAGCTGTTAAATACCACAAATGTATTCTATTAAACTTATAATTCCTATTGTGTTACTGGCTCTCTAGAGATACTACACACAGGCTGTATTGCTCATAAAGATATGAGGCTCTGAAATTTTCTATGCCTACATCTGAAATAAGATGCTGAACCAATCTAATAGCTTGCTGCTAACCAAAAGGACATTGTACTCCTTCCTCTTTGCCAGGTACCCTGCTGGTGCTCATCCAGCCCCAAGCTGATGTGATGCTGTTACCTACCAGTTTATCTAGGTGTCTGAAAACTGCCCCCAACACAAAGAAATAGGTCCAGGCAGTTGACAGAGGGACAGGAGTTGATTAGTGAGCTTGCTCGTTTGGTGTCAGTGGACTCTTAGATCACCTCAGCCAATCTTAACTACTGACAACAAGACAATAAGTTTCTTTTTCAGCTTCTTCCTGGCTCTTGTATTTCAATCTGTGCCCATTGCCTCTTGTCCTGTCACTGGGCACCACTGAGAATTTACATCTTCCCATTAGGCATTTATACACATTATAGGATCCGGTCTGTTGATTACAAGGTCTGTCTTGCCCGCATCATCCTGCACACTTTTCTTGCCAACCCAGTCCACCTCTGTTTCTTTTTACTCTTATATTTTAATTCTCAGAAGTCTTACCCCTAAAAATCACTATTTCATTTTACTCTGAAAAAAATTATAATGGCTTTGTATTCTTGCTTCTTAAATGCTTGTTCATAATGGGTATCAATAAAAGGCTTGTGCCTTTTGGGACTAAATAACACTGTTGTCAAAGGTATAGGCCATTTGAGTTTGATAGAAATACCTTACAAGTTTGAATAAAACAAATTCTCTTTTGCATACTTGATTTGACACCTTCTTTACAGGTTATTCTCCCATGTGTTCCCATTATAGACAGCTGTTTATCAAAACTTTCTATAACTTTGTTTTGTCCTATGACTGCTTTTCTAGTATGAAGTATTTTATTTTCATAACAATTGAATTTGATCAGAAGATGGTTTTGGTTATACCACATTTTGTCTGAACTATGTATGCGACTGCATCTGTACTTCATGAGATGTTCGCTCTGTACAAGAGGCCATATGCTTATTTTCCTACTATACATTGAAGATAGACTAAACACAGACAGAAAGACAGACAAATACACAATTTGACAACTGTATGAATGCTGCTTATATACTACACCATTCTGTAACAGAACAGAAAATGAAAAGGTCTTCAGAATAACTATGAAAACCTGTTGAAGGGACAGTTTTAGGCTGAGAAGAATTGGGGCAGATGCCAGACATGAAAATAGTGCTATAAATTACACAGAGGCATGGAGTTTTCAGCTGCCTGGATCTCACACTCAAAAGAGATGAGTCCCCTACACCAATTCAGCTTCTCCTATATGTATTTACAATGGAAAATTGAAGTTTTTGCACATCTGCATCAGCAAAAAAAAAAAAAGACTGTAATAACAGCACTTGGTCAGCTTAACCACATAGACACTGAGCAATTTGTTTTGTTTACTGTGTATCTTTGATCATTGCTCTTCACTGGCACAGCTCCGTAGAAAAACGTTTGATCTTCAGATGACACTCTGAATTCCAAAGCCATGAACTGACAGAAACTGTAGCAGTAATAGAAGGCAGTGATAACATAGCAAAGGGTTAGATAATAATGGAAAATAATCTAAGGTACCATCTAATTGTAATTCCTTCTCCTAGGAGTCACAGAAGCAATGTATTAGCTGGAAAGGCAGTATCAAGTATTTGCATACAAAAGGATAAGAGCAAAATAATTTATAAATTAATGCAATCTATGAACCTAACCCCTAAAAGGATTAGTGGTCATATATGATCTTAGATTCTTGTGATTTTAATTACCCATATAAGTGATGATCTAATTTTGGTCGAGTAGAGGGAGATTCAAGTTCATTCACTCTTCCTTCCTCTTTCTTCTTAACGTACACTTTGGTTTACAGTTTCAAGCCATCACCTTTCTTCTCCTCTTACAATAACACATCTGCCACCCAAGACAAAGGGTATTTGTATGGAATACATAAAAGAAACACTGTCTCAACCTGTTGGTTGAGATAATGAATATGAATGCACAACTAGCAATGATTATATTAATTAAAAAAATCTAATACAACCCACACCTTGCACTTTTCATATTACCCCAGTGATATCAGGAATTAAAATATTTTGTACTTCTTATCAGCAAAGATATTAAGAACAAATAGAAGCATATTCTTTTATCCAGTGACATTTATGTCCCAAAGATATCCTAGTTTTAGATTTTAATTAGCGGAATTTCTTCTCATAGCTGTAGTTTTCCCAAGCTCAACCTAAAATATTATTTTCATTTTACCCATTCTATGCAAGTGTAGCCAAAATTTTTCCTTCTAGGAGGGAAAACAAGGTGTGGAAGCCAGCTTCTTTGCAAAGCAGTATAAATACCAATGTTTGAACCCAAAGATCTGTTTTCTAGGCTTTTTCCAGACAATGCAGTGGCACTAGTATGTAATGTATCAAGAATACCTTATATTTTTAGCTATGTGCAAAGTTGTGCTCTTCGTGCAAACATACATACACAACTTTTGCAAAGGAATAATAAACCTCTTCACCTAGAATGCTCAAACATCTGAGCAACTTTGCATTTCAGGATCTTTACTGAATTAATGAAATTCATATACACACTATCGACTGTTCAGTTTCTAATAAATCTTACTGTGGCTTGCAGAACTGGTTAGAAAGCCACCCACAGATGTGACAGACACATATATGCCACCCAATATGCTAAAGTAAAGAGAAGATATCAAATAACCTTGGGAGTCCTAGTGCATAATAACGCAATTACAATTTAAGACAGGCCAGACAGAAGCTTTGTTAGCTGTGATCATAGTGAGAAACCATTTGGGCAGGGTTCCCCCTTCTGCTGCCTTGTTCTCTGCCAAGTGGTTGCAGAGACCCCACTTATATACTGGTTCAAAGAAAGGAAAGAGGTGAGGAATGTCATTCTAATGTTCACAAAGCCAGGTGTGCATTCATGGGAAGAATGGACTCCAGACAATTGTATGTTAACAAGGCCAAGTACCCATGCCTGGGGGGTGTGGACTCCTTAGGGACCTTGTTAACCACCACAATTGACAGGATGGAGAGATGGCTCTTGGTGGAGCCTGTGGGAGTGGCACATCCAGCACTATCTTAGCTCAGAATTGGGGGTTGGAAACCACCACAGACTGATAGTTTTCAGACGAAAGGAATTTTCCTTTTGTTAGGATAAACTTAGCCAGATCTCTCAAAAAAATATTAATAATTTTTCACCGCACCTGTAAAGTTACTTTTTATTGGAAGATTCCTGACAAATTGCGAGAATGATTTTATCATGAGAAAGAGATAGATGTAAGGAGAAAGATATGTAATTACATTTAAAAAGGTTTACAAAGTTTGAATCCACTGGTCTTATTAGCTCTTCCTGAACAGCATATCAAGTGAAAATTAATTTTTAAAAGTCTTGTGTATTTTATCTTATTTGAAAAAAAGTATTTAAATGTGAAATGAATTTCGTTGTGAGTATTGAAGCTTGGAAATTTTTGTATTTGGTTTTTGTATTATGCTGACTGTAGAATAAATCTTGATACTGCAATAACTAATATTCATATCAACTGATCCTGAGAGATCAACTGCAGCTTCCATTTCATGAATGATGTCAATCTTCATTAGCAGATTGTTTCATTTTTAAACACAGTTCCTTGCTCTCTCTACAGTTGTTTTACGTAATTAGAATGAAGAGATGAAAAAGTGAAGCATTTAAAACAATCCCCTAGGATAATTCTGTCATTGAATGTGCATACAAGGAGGCAGAATTAAGTCTCTTTTAACTTTACTTCTAAACAATCCAAGCAGTTGTGCTAACAATTTTACATATGTTTGCTCTAACGGGAACATATATGAAGAGTTCATTGGCATATTTGTGCACTAAGCTTTATAGGACTGCATCTGAGAAGTAAGCATGGCATGATGGTGATTTTTTTTTTTTTTTCATTAGTGACAGAATAACTGCTTATAACTGTGTTTTGTAAAACCAGGCTCAGGGCTATTAGTAGAATATATATGTGTATACAAACATCTGCCCTTTAAGCCTTTTATTATTGTTATTTGGTCTATTGGAACATGTATTAATAATACTTTAAAAAATTTATTTATTGAGACAGATATCAACCTGTATGAACAATCTGGTGGCTTTTTGCTTAAAAATGAACAGATTTAGTTTGTTCTGCATTATGGTACTAGAATAGATCCCATTTGAAAACCAGTGTGGCACTCTGCCCAGGCTGAGGTAGAATTGGTTGGAGTTTAGAGATTACTCAGTCAGAACATTTTATTTAAAGTTTAGAGATAAATTTACTAGTGTAATTTTCTGCATAGTTTCACATACACATTTTGACTGTTTCAAACACAAGATTTGGACTACTTTGAAACCCCAAGTGCAAGCTGATGAATGCTTAGTAACTGTTATACCCCAGTCAATATTCCAAGACATACAGACTGAAATATATGAATATACTTTTCAGTTCCTTTCTGTGAGTGTGACAAGAACTGTTTCATAAATTCCTATGAAATACCATTTTCCTACCTCATTATCCTCATGAAAGCGTTCACAAAATGGTCTCACAGTTGAGGGGGAATCATTGTCTGCAAATGACATATTTTGGATTTTGGAGGTCTTCTTCCCTGCCTCACTTCCAGCCTTTATTATGATTGTAAGAGTTATGAGGCTTTTCATTTTTATTTTACCAGGTTGGAGCCTACAGATCTATTGATTTTCCTGTGTTCAAAACAAGCAGCTGCAGTGATTTTTATTCCTTATTCATTATAGTCTTCTCCAAAGAAGTTTCACCTGTGACACAGAGCTATAAAGCAACTACAACTTCTGTCCTGCACAAGATTTTTACTTATATCATAATGACTTAATTAAGGGGGTGAAGAGAGAGAAAAGCAGTATCTGGGAAAATGGAAAAATTCCTTAGAATTTCCTTAGAAAAATTCCTTTCAAAATTGACATTAAAAAGATTTGGAAAAGGAATCTGTTGCCAGAACAAGGTTGGGAATTTGATTGAGAGGGACTCTTGGGAGCTATCACAGATGACCGGTCTGACTGGTCCGAGAGAACCAAATACCCTGAATCAGGTCTTCTTATTAGGCGGTGGAATTTATACTATCTGATTTCTGTGAGAACACAGAAAAAACCTCCTGTATTCAGATATGATTCTCCTGCAAGAGGCTAAGGGTGCAATTGCATTAGTGTTTTAGTTTGCATCAGCAGTGGACTTCTGAATGTACTAACCACCCCCACTTACCATGTTTCAAGGTTACATTGTGGAGCGGTCTTGGAGCAAATAAATCCTTCTCTTTCAGTTGAAACTGGAGAAGATATGATCCAGGAGCTTACTTACTGCAGTCCAGAATAAACCATTTTAATCTGAATATGAGGCCCTCAGCACCAACAGTTTCACTCTGCAAATCTCCTCTTGTAGGCAGAATTATTGTTAATATAGACATAACTAAGGTGCAAAAGGTCAGCTCAACTTTGCAACAAATTCTCCAAAAAGCTTTGTTAGTCCCATGTACTTTTGGAAAAAAGCAATTCCAAATCTAATGGCCTTTTAAAATTGTTATTGAATCTGAGATGGGCAGTTAATAATATTCTATTTTACACGTTTGGAAACTGGAGCTCAGTTAATTCAGTAAGTTAACTGGCTCATTATCATCGTATAGGCATTTCTGTGGCTGAGCTGAGAATTAACCTACTTCTTCCAATCCCACTTCTATAGACAAGGAAAAAGTTGTAGGTGGCTTTACCACAACATTAGAGAATTGAATCTCTGGTATGCAAAACTTACTGTTTTGGATTAGTAAGGCAAACACATTTCTGCTCCACATACAAAAGGCAGAAAGATATAATAGATGTTCTGCCTTAATACGCATAGAGACCTCAAAAAATTAGAAAAAAAAGACCATTAGGTATCATGATATAGTCATTTTTGAACACTCCAGGAAGGGAGCAAGCCACAAGTGGCGCTTTTACTTTTGCAGCCTCAGGGACATTTGGCTTCTGCTAAGGAGTCTGATTCAGATTGGTTTAATATAGATCCAAAATATTAGCTTCTGTCCCAAGTAGTGAAGAAGTATGGAAGGGAGAAGGAATGAGAAAAGCATTATAGCCTTAAAAGATCCACAAAGCCAGTCAAAATAGTCCACCTGGACAGATTTTAACCTGTTAGAAATCATCTCTTTACAGACTGAATATTTAAATGTACTGTATTCTATGCAATAGAATTGTCAGCAGCTTTCAGTTCCTGAAAATAAGCATAAATGAGAGCAGCAACTGCTACGCTACAATTAAAAAATCTTTGATTCACCTGTAACACCAAAGTTGATGTTATTATAACTTTAGCTAGGAGGGTATCAAGTGAAGAAGGATTTGCTCTGAGAAAGACTGCAGTGATCATACATACCTGAATGTATCCTTCAGTCAGTGAACAGGTGTTTTAACACTTCAACTAATGTTGAAAATTCCTATTCACAACACAGGCTAATAGTTTACCTAGAAATAATGACCCATTATAAAAAGGCCCATGATAAATGTTCTTAAAGATTAAGTCATTTCCCCCGCCTAAAAATGCATAGAATGCCCATTTCATAAATTGTACCATAAAGTACTGACTAAATATAGGAGGGCAGCATGAACAGTCAGCAATACTCAAAGCAAGATAAGCTACAATATTTGTGTTTGTAACCTAGAGATATATAATAGACAATCATATCTGGAAATAATTAGATCTAGTGACACTGTGGACAGTGACAGAAAGAGTCATTTGTTAAGGAGGATGATTTTTCAGGGAGCATCTGTCCTAGAGACCATGTACTGCACAGTTGTAGGACATTCACACCTTGGACATTTCCTTGTTTTTGTGCTGTTAAGCCCCCGAAAAATGTAATTAATGCTGTGTACATCTTCCCTGTATTCTGTCTGTAGCGTATTTGCAATAGGTCCAACATGTCTGATAAGAAAGGGCTGCCACAACCTGAAAAATACCAAGGACACAGAGAAATTCCTCAGTCTACACATATAAGATTTGAGAAAAAACGCAAGCACACAAATTGCTCAAGTTCTACCCAAGTAAGACTGTCTACCCAAGATTTGAGACTGAATAAAGGTGATATACAAGGAGAAAAACAAATGTCACTACAGGAATTACTATATAGGAAAGTCCCATACCAGGTTCTTTAAGCAATCTTCAGAGTTCCCTTTGGCTCACCTGGTTGTCTAAAAAATTCAGAGTGGCAAAAATAGCAAACAGAAAGTCAGTAGCTACATATGAAAATAATTTCACAGCAGAGACAAAGACAGACTCCAGTTCTGTGGGCAACTCATAGCCTTCTTCATTCTGACATGCTTCTTCCTCTTTGTCTGTACCTTTCCAAGTTTTATAAATATCTTTCAGGATCTATAGTTAGTAAAGCAATAGGAAGAACCTCCCCCATTACCACTCCCCAGGACCATTTCTTCCTGCATTTAAACCTGCTTTGAGCAGCAGACAGTAAGTGAGGATTAGGGACTTACGCTAACAGCGTAGTAAATCAGAAGGCTGAAAAGCATCTCAGTGAGAGAGCACCATCTGTCCCATACATTGAAAAAAGGGATCCTGTCAAAGAAAAGTTACGATATCGTATAACAATGGATCCATATATCCGTATGATGGGAGCTCAGACCACACAACAGAGAAAAAAACTGTTGCATCCCCTCCTCACTGAGAGTATTAAGGAACAGGTATGTCCACAGAGAGCACTCAGAAGGGAGTAGCAATCTAGAAGATGAGGGAAAACTTCTTGAAAACGGTCTGTAAGAAAGGAAAGGAGAAGCGTCAGGAATCTGGGAGAGTGAACATGATTTTCTCACTATCAGAGGTTGTAGGAGCAAGCCTGGTATCTGGGGTAAATGTAATCGAGGCTCAGCACACCTGAAGGAGTACTTGGATCCTTTCCACCCATATTCATAGAAGCTGCTGCTTCTACACCAGCTTACTGGCTAAAAGCAAGAGTCAGGTATTCCCTTGTAATTTACTGCATTGCAGCACAACTGATACTTGATCACAAAGGATTAAATGAAGGTCATATCATCCTTATGATATGACTTTGAATTCATACTAACATTCTTTTTAAAAACAGGAAAAAAATTCATTCATTTTCTTTTTCCAAGCATTCTGTATTTAAGTATGTGGAACTTGATTTTAGCTATTCATTCTATGGCATTCAAATAGTTTATAGTTATTTCAGTGCACTGCAGAAGTTCCTGATTTTTCCTGTTCAGGTCTCCCATTCAAAGAAACAGAGGAATCTATCTGGTAGGCATCCACTCCATTTCCATACTCCCAGCCACTTTTGTATTTGTATTAATGTTATAAAGAAAACAAAATTGAATTCCTGAGATTGCATTTGAAACTACTTTCTAATAACTCTTTTTTACATACACTTAACCAAATACTGTGATGTTCAGCCTTGAGTCCAACCCTAAAATTAATTTCACAAGTATCTGATGAAGACCTTCAGTGTACTACCAACCCTCCTCTCTGCTCTTCAATTTAATGCCAGGTTAACAGACTGCTTAATGAGTACAAGGGGTCCGCACAATTAGTTATGGCTGAGTCATCTATGTGGAGGAGGGAAGAGATAAGTGACTTGTGAGTTTTTCAACCAGCCTTCGTTTGTTAAAAAGAAAGGTGATTTTCCTTGTCTTTTGCTACATAGCCAGCACTTTACTCTCAATTTTATATAAAGGTCATTTCAAGTTTAAGGAGATTGCTTTTTTAGTGCTTTTATAGACATTTGAAAGTGTGTGAGAAGATGGACAAGTACTGGAAGATTGGAAACTCTTTGTTACCCTGTAAATGAGTTTGGTAGGAAATAGGAGACAATTCACAGCAAAAATAGCTAGAAACTATCTGAGAACAAAAGCACCTAGATTAAATAGCCCTTGGACTAGCTTGTTCATCATCATTTGTGTTGCTGCAGGACCCATCTGAGTTTGGATGGGTTGGTGGTTTTCAGGGCTTATATTGAGAGATGCTCAAGCTTAGGCTTCAGTTGTAAGATGTGAAAAGCAATAGCTTAAAGCTTGAACACAGGTTCAGTCTGAGGTTTGACATGCAAATATAAACCCTAATTCTTTTTACAGTGTTTAGTCAATTCAGCACCTCCTGTTTAAATTGTTGATTTTACTTGCTTCATTTAGTATCCTGGTCTCTGCTGCTAGCTCTTATATTCTAGAACATCTTTTATCTCTGATGTTTTCCAGAAGTGTTACGTATTTCTTGCTAGTTATAACTTCAACAGCCAAATACCACTGAAATATATTTTAGCACACAGATCAAGTTCCAATATATACTGCTTTTAGTTAACATGCAACAGTTATCAGAGAGGAGAAATACAAGAATGCAGGAAAATCTTTTCTTCTCCTTCTAAATCCTGACCTTTCATTTTTTGTTCTCCCTCAGCACCTAACAAGTAAGTACAATGTAAAAAGCAGATGCAGTCACTAACTTTCCAGAAGACCTCATCCTAGCAATTAAAGCGCCACCTTGTAATGCCTAAATTCTAGCCAAGCCTTTCCTTCAGGATTTTCAGGAATCAGACCAGTTGCATTTTCAGCTCTACTTTATGTGTTGAAATGATGACAAAAGGAATTCAAATAGCAACTACCCACTGGGAATTTATTCTCTTTTGGTATAATACAGAAAAACTGACATTATGGCTTCACATGTAAACAAGAAGTTTGTTTCACTTACGACTGATGTCAGAGATGAAATAAAAATTACCCAAGGCAATGATGTACTACAATTTACTGACTTATTATCTCCACTAGCATTCAGAAGCCATGACAGTCTTTTCATAAAATATAACATTTTTCTTCTGTACTAAAAGATTGTTTATATAAATGTCTATTCACTAGTTTACAGACTTATTTGAAGGTGCTGCATTATAAGATCTGCTAGTATGATGTTGGGGTATCAATATTTCATATGAGTCACTTCTTCACATTTCTTTCAGAAATTATTAGAAAAAAAAACCTGAGTGGTTAAAATTCCCTAGTATTTCCAACGAGTCACAGAATATAAGATCTTCAACAGCACAAAATGAAGTTCAGAAGTAGAGAAAAGAGACTTCAATTTCTGTGAATCTATGAATATGATTTTCATCATTATAATTAAGGTAAACTAGATATATATTCTCTAGCTTAGCACACTGACATTGGTATAATGAGGCCAGACGAGATGATATTAGAAAAGAAAGTGATCTTTTTCATATTGGAACAAAGAGGAATAAAATCTCAACAGCAGCTCTAGGTACAGTATAGCACAGATGTTAGAGACACGTATTTTATACAGCACAGGAACCTCACTTCACAGTTTTTGAACTTAATTCATTTACAATTTTGGTTTAGAACTTGCTTTTTAGATAGTGTCAAACAGATGTAATGAATGAAATGACCTCTCTGAAGTACATCTGGTTTGCACTAAGATCAGGTCTACTCGATTCTACTTTTAAAATTTCCTTTAGAGTTACAACTTAGGTCATTAACTGTTTAAAATAAAGAATATAACATAAGTCTACTCCACTTACATCATCTACTGTGCCAAAACACCAGTGCTCTGCACTCCTCATCTTCATACCATAATATCTAACATATGAAAATACTCCATTAGAAATATATATGTGCTAAAAAAACCCCAAATTAAATCTTATTTACAATGTCAAGTTATATATAAAATCAATCAGCCACAAACAGCTTAAGTATAAATTTGTAGCTACCTGAAAAGATTAATTTGTGTATACCTACTGTGCCATGTAGTTGTGTACACTTATGTGTCTATACTCATATTATTACATGCAGTACCAGGGCAATTCAGGCATAATTGAGTGCTATTATCCACAGATTTTTCTACTTGTCAGATACTATCTAAATAAGCACATACAAATCTTCTATATTTTTTTAGAACATATTTTGAACAGCATTTAACTATAGAATCATAGAGGATAGGGCTAGAAAGGACCTTAGGCAATCGTAAAGTGTGCCCCGAAGAGAAATAACTATACACAGACTCTTAAAAATCACCAGTAATATTCTCTAACTCATCTCATTCCCTGTAATTATTGTAGCAGCTATCAACTTGATTTTGAATTTTAATGTATGTATATGAGAAGAGTGTAAACATGCATATGTGCCTGTGCACAGCTGGTGGGGAAAGATTTTTAGGGAAATGCTCTTGATTTAATAAAGAGTTCCCAGTTTCTCTATCTATTGGAGAGAGAATCCTCTTTCCCAGTCCATGGGATGATGGCTTGAGTTCCCTGTGAGGATTCTGTCAGGATTCATTCATATGAAATTTATTGCAAACACAGACACATCCTATCATACCTCACTTGTCCTATTTGCTTCTTTCAGGTGTTACTCAGTTATATCAGTCAAATCTGGAAACAAGTGACCAGGATTTAAAAATTAAGGAAACCTCTTTTTGTATGTGTGTGCTTTAATACGTTTCTCCAAACAAAATCAAAAGGATGAAAACTAGCTACATTGATCAGCTATATAAGCTGTTATGTAATTTTTGCATAGCTCACTTGAGAGTCATAAGCAGGCAGTTACTTGTCAGCAGGACTGAAGACAATTCAGGTTGTTTTGGTATTTAACACTTTGTCATTTCATAAAAGAATCCCAACACCCTAAGAGGTACTTGGTACCCTTCAGGACTGAAATCCAGCATTTCTGTATTCGGTGACCTAGACAGAATACCCAAGCAAAAGAACTGTTTTGTTTTATTTTGTTTTATTTTATTTTATTTTATTTTTAACATTAAAGTTCACCAGGAGTCCAAAGTTATATTTCTGTACCTCCCCAGGTCTACCTCAGTCATCACAGGCATTTACAGAATCATAGAACATTTAGATGCACAAAGCTCTCTTAGGCCAATCTAACACGTTCTCTGAACATGAACCCTACAAAAATAGCACCAGTTTTTTTTTTTTTAATTAAGTGGTGATATTGCAGCTCCCTTTATGTGATAGTCACTAACAAGATTTTAATAAGCTAAATACTATTTCCTTCCTGCCCAGAGGTATACCAACCCACAATTCTCACATCTCAAAAAAGTGCAAGCGTAATGGTCTGGTACTCTTCTGTACTTGACAGAAAAGGCATTGAAAAATCTGACCATTTATTTTTGGTGCCTAAATAACAGACCTGTTTTAATAGCTTGACTGAGCTCATTTTAACCTGCTTTTATAAATTTGGTTTTAGATCCACAAGTCTAGAGAAAGAATTGTGCATTTAAGTTTTAGGGTTTAGTCAGTATAGGCATTTCATCCCCCAGGAGAAATTCCACATTCCCTGGAAGAAACCTTCCTGAGTGAATGTACATTATTTCAGCACTACGTAATACTTCATGGCAGGATTTCATGGAATTGTCTCTGAAAGTTATGTTTCATCCTCAAAACTCATTGTTTACACAGAAATCTTATGAAAAATATTTCATTCATAGTAGCTCAGCTAATGATTTTTAAAGCATGAGGAAGTTCTAAACAACTACATCCTGAAGCAATTCCTTATCATTGTTAAATTTTGCTTAACAACAACTGCAAAAAATAATTTTGCCTATTAAAAAAAATAGAATTATTGAGTAATTTGTATAGGATTTTCTACAAAGAGACAGGCTTGTAGTCTCAAACGATTAAAATGTATCTGAGTTAAAAGCATAATCATTAACGTCTTCCAGTGTGTTAATGGAAAGAGAGAAGCGTTTCTGGGTCACCTTCATTTGGTGATCCAGAATTTATGGAACCTAAAGTGTTTGTGCTTTTAACTTTGAATCCTAATTTAGTGAAGCGAGTTTGGCCTCTGGCTCCTCAAGTGCACTCCATAACCCTAAGTGCCCTATGCATATACCTTAAAATACATCATATATCAGCTGAGGCAGGCAATATCGATGCTGAGGACATATGTCTTAAATCTTGCCATTTTCTGGGCATGTCTTCATTATGTCTCTCTCTATGCAGGTCTTAAAGCCCTTCTTCCCAGCTAAATAAAAAGCAACAGCCAGATTTTTCAGAATAGAGTCTCACAGAAATCAACATCAGTGTGGCTAGAGCATTCACCTAAGATGAAGATCATCCAACTTCAACTCCTTACAAGAAATTGTTTCAGAGAATGAAACATATTTCCAGCCTTCCTGTAAGGTTTTCTAAGTATCTTGGTTCAATCTCAATAGCAAACTGCAGATTTTGGGGGTGAAGCAGGAGGAAGGTTTAAACACAATCTGCATAAACAGCAGCTGACACAAAAAGGAAAATCCAGCCTCTCAGCCCAAGATCTGGGGCAGCTCTTACCTTGGGGCCAACACAACAGAACTGTTCAAACCTCACTGACATTATTGTCATTTTGTGCTATTAGTGTCATGAACAACACAGCAGAGGTAACTTGTAATATGACTGTAAGAAGTAGAAGTGGGAGCAAAGTGCTATATGTAGTGAATTACCACATGTAACAGGTTTCCATACCCTTCTTTCCATTAATGCTCACATTAATACAGCTTTCACTAATGCATTACAGAGCTCCTGTGCAGAGTAAATCTTAGTGGGAATTTCCCTGGCAATACAGGCTAAACAAAAAAAGGCAAGAGGACATTTTGGAAAAAATTTACAAGGACTTTCAGTTTTCCAAAGTATAGCAAGATTTTTTTGATTACTTAGTACTGTCTTGATAGCAAATACCCTAAACTGTTCATGTTTTCTATTATATTGTTATCCTAAATCTCCAGTGCATTATATGCAGACATGCATAAACACCAGCTTACTGCGAAGTCCTCCATGGAGAAGCTCAGAAACTAAGCAGTATTAGAGCTGCTACTGATTTAGTCCCTGGAGGGAGCAGGGAATTTAATCAATGGCTCAGCCTACAGTTAGGTGGTGAAAGAAAGAAAAAATCCCCAGCTGCAGATGTAAAATACCCAGAGAGGGGCTGTGAGACGCAAATGAAGTACACAAGAACGACTCTTCTCTGTGAGGAAGTGAGGAAGACAAAGGGTGTCTTGTCTAAGTCTCATCTTAGGGTTGAGAGAAAGGGAAAGCCCAGAGCTACAAAGGAAATAATGAGAGGGAGGAGCTGTCAAAGGAAATTGGGGATTTTTAAATAACTAGCATTTTGTTTCTGGATCAATCAAAGGGCCCCGGCTCCCTATGGCTCAGCCTAGGGTGAGGTTAAGATTAAAGAGAGGGAATGCTTGGAGCTACATACATGGCTGGGGACTGGAAAGAATTATGTACAAACAGCCATGGGCTGATGCTAAAACTCTCCAGTGCAGTATATTTGGTTCCTGGAGGGAGAAGGATTCCCTGGGGTATGATAAACTACATATGGTTAGAGATGGGGTTCAGAGCAAGAGCGAGCACACAGCTACAGCTAAAGGGACTCTGGAAAGGGACTGCCAGAGAAGACAGAAAGCTGCCAGAAGAAATATTCCTAAGGAATTTTTAGCCTTAGGAAGGGCAAAGGTACCTTGCCAAAGGTTCAGCATACCTTTTGGGTTGAGGGAAAGAATAAGCCCAGAGCTACATTTGCAGGGGGGTGGTAGAGTACCTTTCAATGTAAACTAAGGGTTGATTCTCATATTCTTGTGTGACTATATCTTCTCTAGACAACATATCAAGGACATACTGATGCTGTGTTACTGGGGCAAGGGAACTGCCACGAATGTCTGAGAACTTTCATAATAGCAGATGATGTGTGTCCTACTGAGATCAGAGTTGAAATTGAGGAGGCAGATTTTGCATTTAATAACTTCAGAAGAATGCTATTCCAGTTGAAAGTAGAGTTAACATTAACAGAAAAAAATCATATATATAATTGCTGCTTCTTTCCTGGTTAAACTGTTGGACTGTCAAGTCTCCAGCAGATGTTTCAGGTCCTTCAAATTCTGCTTCTATAGAAATACAGTAAGATTGGGAAGGAAGAAAACAAAGCAACAAAATAATGTCAGTAACTGAAGAACACCTTGTTAATATAGTGGCCTGAAAGAAAGAGCCATTTTGTAGTCATATCATGGCAGGATCCTACATGCTTATTCTGCTACCCCTGGCAGTAAGATAGTTGCAGACATATTTAAAGGAAGGAGAAATGACACGGGCTTCGTCCATGGTAGAATGGGAGTGGTGAAAATAGCACAGTGGATTTGACCGTCACCTGATTAATCTACAACCATTCCTGAGAAATGAGAAACTGTTTAGGTAACCATACGTTTTGTCAATGAAGAGACTATTTTACCTTAACTAAATAGTACGCTGTGTCTGGGGTTGATCCAATTTAAGATTTTTCTTGAACCATAGTATTATTTGTAACACTACAGATGGACCAACATTTTCAATCCTTTCTCCGTAGTGATTTTAGATAAAACACATGAAAATTGCAGGTGTTTTCCCCACTAGTAACATAACTTCTTCCTATATATTGCATTATTTCAAAGAGCTTTGCTATTGTCATCTGAACATCACTGGATTTCTAATTAATATTCTTCTGTCTTTTAAAAGTGTTTTGCTACATAAAGACAGTGATAAATTTTAGACCATGATTGCTAGGATTTTAGGAAATTACTTTATTGGTAGCAACTTGGCAGCCCCAATCCCTGAATCAATAGCAAAGTGACTCATGCGTCTCAACTTCCTCTTTGAAAAGGCAGTGCAGACTATAAATTCGTTGGTGCTGCAGGTTGTGGGCACTCATGCATATGGAAAGGACACTCAGGTACACATGAGCAGATTATAGTCCTTCTGAAAGCATAACACTTTAGCTTTATTCAGAGCATAGAAATGATCTGAATTAAATTTAGCACATAAAAACATCTATATATTCTTTTAATAGTAAATAAGCCAATAAATGAGTAGGAAGGACTAGTCTTTCTGTACCTGAATTAAAAAGGCTACAAAATGCATTAAGTTTGTGCATTGTTTTGACTTCCAGTTCAACTGAAAAATGGAAATTTATGAGAAAAAGTTTTAAGCATTTTTCTGTTTCTTACCAGAAGTACCAGCTGAGTATTAGTATTCAGAAATGGGCAGAGGAAAAATGTAATCCTTTGTATTCTCAAAATGGCTACAGCTTAACTTTTCCTACAATTTAAGAAGTAATTACCATTATCTTTTGGATTTTACTTCAGTGGTTTGGGGATAAAAATGCAATGTTTTATTATATGCATTTTTGATACACTTTGACTACTAGAAGCAGTTGCGTATCTCCAATTCTGGAAGGCTCCAACAGATGTAGGTAAATAAAATTACATAAATCAAATACATGAATCTTAACATCTATTACACTCATCTACTTATAATGATCTACACTTTCAACAATTTTAATGAAAATGGGGCAGCTTCTGAAATTTTACCATTGAAGTCAAAGCAGATTCAAGCAGATACAGGAAATTCTGCTTCAGGATCAAGCTATGTACTAGAAAAATACTAAATGAGACTATAGATTCTTAGGTGAATTAGATCATTCACCACTCTGGAATTTATTTTTTCAATTTTGATAATATGGAAGACCTACAATTGATATTTTCTAAAGGGACGAAGATCTGTCTGTAATTCAATGAAAGAACTCCTTTCAGACTGAAGAGTGAGAATAGAGAAACAAACTAATCTGTTCTCATTCATTACATTTTTACTTTTCTCCTAGAATAATATTTCTAAAAGCTTTTAAATCTGCATCTTTTGGTTTCAAACTGAATTTTCTTTGGGTCATGAATGTGAAGGTTGGTAGAACTTTGTTACGTATTTTGTTAATACTTGTACACCTTCCAATTTGATGAAAGTGCAGAAAATCTTTGGTTAGAATAATCTACAGATAGCAGGTATTTTTCAAACACAATCAAAGTGACAGTGCAAGACCAAGTAGGGAAAAATTGATCTAAGTAAAAAAAAAAAAATACCTGATAACTTTAGTTGGATGATTAATCGGGCATCAGAGAACTTGAACAACAGACATTTATTAATGATGAGAGAAATGGAAATGCCAAAGAGAAAAGTGAAAGGAATACTAACTCTTGAAAGTAGAGCTGTGCCAGGAGACAGGGGGGACATAAGGGAGCTCTGCCAGGAGAGAGGAAGGACATATGGAAGCTGCTGAAGTAGTGGCGCATCTGCCATAAATGTTAGAGGACATTTGGAGTTATGGGTAAGGAGAGATTAATGTTCAGAACAGAAAAAGTTGTTGGACTAATGTAAGACATGGCAATCTGGGAGCTGTGTATTCAGAGGAGTTTGGCCCATGGAACTATAACAAAAACACATTCAAAGACAGAAATGCCCTTGGGCTGGATCCTGCATTTCATCTCTCAATCAGTAAGGTCTAAGGTAATCCACTTAGAGATGCTCTAAGTAGGGCCAAACTTAAGTTAGGCAAAGGCTGAGAGCAAGAACAGTCTTCCCTCATTTTTTGGACTTGAAGAGCTGTTCTCTCCATAGTGTTTTCCTCCCTTGTTGCAACTCATCTTAATCACTGATTGGAAGGAATAAATAAGGTTCACTAAAAGATACAAACCTATAAAACTGCAAGATTCACTCAGATTGCACCCTGGTTCCTGGCAGCACAGGGCAGAACTGCAGGATTCTGAGAGGAAAGCTGTGTCCAAAAGGCTCATCCACACAGCTCCAAAATTCTCCCTTGGGTGGCTGAAAGCTGGGATTGACACAGGACTTAGTACCATAGCTTTCCAGGCATAGCATGTATCCAGCGCAGCCCTGAGGCTGAACAGACACATCACCCAAGGCCACTAAACACCGACTCCCTACAACTTCTAAATCTTCTATCAGTGTTCAGTATCCTCAAGTTTGATGGCAAAACTATTATAAAAAAGTTCTGCTAGGCAGGAAGTAACACTCATTGTATGTATAGCTTTCATAAAATTTTAGGGACTTTTTGCATGTTGTGTCCTTCACGTTTGGGACGTCCTGTGTGAAGTCAGTGGGTTGACTTTGTTGGTTAAGTAATTGGTTTGTGTAGACCATTGCCCTTTCTTCATGGTTCATAAGGAAAGTACTGCAGTCCCATCCCTGGAGACAACTTGAACTACTACTACCAATTGAAAACAGGCTGATATCTATGCAACCAAGACTAACAGATTCTGCTGGCTCACCATACACTAAGTCCCATATTAAATTTTGGCCTTCATGTCACTGTTTCTTTGTTTTTGTGAAAGACTTCTTTTCCCCCCTCACAATTTTGTGATTTGTTTAAACCTGAAATTACACAGGAGATCAGCAAGAACCTATGCCTCTCCAGTTCCAGTTATCTACTAATGTATTAATAGCTTAGATAATGTAGTCATCTAACAGACTGTCTTGGCACACCTGCATGCAGAAATGAGATAAATCTGTATTCACCTGCTTATCAAAGTACAAGGCAGAAGCCTTGGTCAACTTATTCACCAGAGACACTTAAGTCAATCCACTTCAGACCTCAGTCACCTTAGCTGCAATTGTCATTCATTTCAGGCAGTCTCTTCTGTGACGGAAAAAAACCCAGAATGCCATTCTTTGGAGTGCTGGAATTCATATAAAAGTACCTTTTGTGTACACAACAATTCTAGACTTCAGATGGTTTGAACCCTCTCGATATTTGTAAGAATAAAGCAATCATTTAATTCTTGATAATTATTAGTGTTCTTTTACCAAAATTGGAATGGATAATTCATGATTATATATTAAATATAAAAAAATTATTGATGACTTAAACTGCTTCAAAAAAAAGGAGCAACAGACTAATATTCTTTAGCATTGCTTCACAGAGTTTTAATCTAAGCAGGTAAAATATACACAGGTGAGGGATGACCACACAAGAATTTTTCAGATATAATGGAGGCATATGCGATGTTAATTTCACAGGGCAAAAAGAAAAGAAAATACAGTATAACTTTGCCAAAAAAAAAAAAATTAGTATGTGAACTGAAAAACTATAACAAAAGATATTGGAATAACTTATGAGATGTAGCTGAAATTCTGCTTATAGATGACATTTGGGTTCATAACCCAACACTTGTGTAAGAGCTTGATTTGGAACAGACGGAACTGAAAAGTCTCCTTCTAAGAAGGGTCAGTTTACAGAATTTTGTCCAATAATCTGATGAACAATCTGATATCAATTTCTGACTTTTAAGATTAAAGTTCAAGGTGATTTGCTTTGTATTAGAACATAAATGAACTGTTCTTGCTCCCTCAACAGTTCTTTCTTCAGGTCTCTCATACTGATTACCCTGAGGAAAGGTTTGTGCCTTTTGTATGTGTCTGACTCCTAGAATAATTTTGATTGATTAACAAACACACAAATAATCAAAAGAAAAGGGAAACTACTATTTGGACTAGTAATTATGATGCAAAGGATGTGTCAAATGACTCTCAGTACAGAATAGAAAATTTAAGAAAAAGGAATAAATAAACTACTGATGTGAGCTGGAAGGTGAGAGCTTTGTCTGCAGGATGTTTTGGTTACTAGAGCTAAATAATCCTACATCTAAAGAACAGGCCCAAATGGGAACAATGGCACCTGGAAGCATGCTGTGATGGCCAGAGGCAGACACTAACCAGCTGCTTCTTAGATCCAACTGCCTTGGAAGCACCTTGGGTCCAGGATTCAGGTTTCATTCCAAAAATCATGTGGGCAATAACATAAAGAACAGGTCTGGAAGAGCTCTTCTAAAAAAGCTGACGTACCAAAATGCTGTGCAGTATCGTTGGGTCATTACAGTGGTTCAAATCCACCTATTAGAACTATGAAATCCCATATGGTTGAACATCAAGGTTTCTCTGCGTTTTTTCCCCCTTCTTAAGAGTAAAAGTTATTAAAATGTTTTTATTTACTGAGCATCCCAACAGATGAGTTTATTTGAGTAATAGCACATAATGAGACCTTGAGCTGAAGGTTTCTGTTTGACCTCTCTCATTAGGGAATTTATAACTTGTTTTCTAGCACGGATGTTGCTGTAGTCTTCACTGATATATATAATTGTAATGAGCTTTGGGGAGCTTTTTAATCCTGACAGAAGCTGGAGCTGGGTATACTAAAGCTCACTGCAGCTGCAAATATCAAAGAGGATAAAAAGATCCTTAAAAATTACTAAAATGTTAGAATTTTCTTACGTGTCATCATCAATATGTAAGTCCATAGTAAATTCTCTAAGAGCTAAATCGTATCAGCTAAGATCTGCTAGTGTTTTTATAATACATTGCAAATTTAACATTTACATTTCCAGCAATCTGTGTGTACAGTATTTTGTGCACTAATGTTAGATCAATGCTGCAGTCCTTCTATCAGAGGTGCTGTGTGAATCCTTGGTGTAGGAGATGGTTTTCCTGAGTGAAACCAACTATACTAACAGATGTATGGATGTGTTCACTGTAGGAGTTCTTTGCTGATATTATTTTGTGAAAATGCTAGCAGCAAGAAAGTGCTCTTAATAGATACACACATGAAGGCTTCAGGGATAGTAATTCTGTTGTAATCACAATTCAAATACTTTACTATTCAATTAGAAAATAGTAAGAAAAATTGTCCCAGTGTAATTGTTTTTCCTTCAGGAGAGAACTACTGATGACATTTTTTTTTTTTTTTCTTGGTGACTCTTTAGTACAAATACTGACATTTCAGTGTTCTTGGCATTTCAAACTACAGCTCATATCACTTGCACTGATTAAAGATCCCATTACCCTTTCATAACAGAACATTTTTTTGCTTAAGAGACTGCTTGCCAATGATAAAGTCTTTCCAGGTCTCATATATAAGCTTGGGTATGATCCAAGGCCAGCTGAAGCTGACCAAATATTTTCTTTTCTCAATGGATTTTAATTTGGATCCTACGTTTCTCAGTGTCTCAGTTCTGCTTTTGCATAATAAAGTTAATCATACTACCATATCTCAATGGTATTGTGAAGTTAAATCCATTAATGTCCAGTGAAGCACTCAGATGTTACAAAGCAGTAGGAACAAATGAAGCATATGACTGAAAGGCCCTAGCTAAAACTTAAAGTGAATAATTGCACTTTATTTATCTGAAAAAAATCACACTGGAATTTGCATTTGATGCAATACACTACAGTATCTACCTCAAACATATTGGCAGAGTTACTCTACGTGGATAAGCATCCTATTTCACTATAAAGAAGCTACATATCAATGGAGTGAAAGTGTATGATTTGTAAAGTAGTTAGCAAATTTTCTAGATGGAGAGAACTGGAGTCATGACAGATTCTGCTCTTTTTCTTTCTGATTAATGTTTTAATTGTGGACACAAATAAAACAAGTATATATAACAAGAAAAGGACAGTCAATTGTTTTACATTGTTATTACCCAATTTTTCAAAGTAAAGGCCAGTATCTTTACAAAGAGTTTGTAGGGGGAGTTTTGTTGGCTTCCTATCACTCCATTTTCCACATTATTTCTATGGATTATATGTCATAATCACAACTAATGATACTAATGCCTATTAGGCTGTAAATAAAGGAAGAGAATAATGTAAATTCAGTGAGTTTTTTGGTATGAATGTGAGAACATATAATACCGAATATTTTGTCAAGTTTCTTTCTCAAGGATACACCTGTGCCATTATGTAGTGCCAGTCATGTTTATAGAGATAGCCTCCCAGACCCTTTGACTTACTTTTTCTTTGACTAGGAAACAGTCTTACTATGCAATATGAAGAAAAGTAGCAGTATGACACCAGAAACACCTTGTTAATGAGAAATGCACTACCTGTCAGGTTCACAGTTGCAGAAACAAAGAGTTCGAACAATTAATTCAGAAGACCATGATGGCCAGAAGAAAAAGAAAGGAAATCTCCTGCTTCATTCAGGAGACTAGGCAGGTTTGAATATGAGGTTTGACAGGCTCATGCAAATGTGGTGATTTTATGCAGGCTAATATAATACCATACTGAAACAGAGTTTGCCTTTAATTAGAGCTGGCAAGCTGGAAGGAAAGCCCATTAAGCCTGCAAGCTTGTAAGGTTCATGGTATATTAGACCACCCCAGAGAGAATTAAATTTTCAAAGGCTTTCTACTCTTCTAGGAGCATTCCCACATCAAGAACAAAATTGCTCAATTATCAACTATTTAGAATCTAATTGAAAAAAAAAAATTCACTTTGTATCATAATTGATTAATCCTCCGGAAAAGAGCATAATCTTTCATTGTCATTCATTGTCCCTGGCCATCCACAGCAAAAAAGTGTGCCCCACAGAGCTCTGTTTAAGTTACCCATCAGTAGCCTTCAGGTCTGCGGGAATGAATATCAAATCAGACCATAAAGGTAATCAGCAACAATTTAGAAAGGAATAGCACAAACTTATAGACAGGCTGCTCCTTCACAGCAGAACTACACAAATGCAAGTGAATCACATCTGAAAGTCATTCCTGGGAAGACTGAGAATTTGAAGGCAAATCTTAGAAATCTGTGCTTAACTCCTTTATACTAAGTATTGAAAATGAAAAAACTGTGAAAAATAAATGGAACAGATGGTTAAAGAGCAGATAGCATATCTCTCCAAAGATAAGGGGATAGATAGTGTTTCCATTAAGCTTAGCAGTTTTCAATTCAGAAACTGGAAAAGGAAGGAGGAATATAGACGCTCTCTGTAGCCTAGCTAGACTATTTTGCTGTTCAGCAAACAGAAGGAAGACTATCCTAACAGTCAAACCTCAGCTGTCCAGCAAAGCACAGCCCTCCAGCAATGCTAGAAACTGTATGCAATTTATGTGTTTGAGAAGAACTTAGACATCCCCAAGCATCCATAGGTGACTCATGTAAATAGCCACAGATTTTCTGTCATGGCATCACTTTAAAAATGACCTTGGTTTGCTCCACATGGAAAACAAACTGAAATGTGGTAAGTCATTTTTCTGGCAGGACTGCTGCTTTATGTGGCTTTGTGTCAATAACAAATTGATTATGGATGTGGTTTACTGAGAGACTTCTCTGATTCTCCTTCCCCCCATGCCTGCCTGAAGTCACAGGCTCTGGACGTCACACGGACCCCCTCTCCTACACCCCAAGGTTATACTGCAGCCATTGTTCAAGCACACTGGTACACCTCTCAGTCCATAGACAGGGATGGGACTGGTAGACTGAATAAAGAGCTGGAAGTCCAGCAGGGGAAATGATAGCTTCAACTTAGCGCCAGCAGAGAGGAACAAGACAAGGACTGGTGAGTAGGCACAGGGCAGGCTCCATGGGGACCGTTAGCAGATCAGCCATGTTCAGATGTCAGGGATCACATTACCAGCATCTCCCACAGCTGCTTAGTACTTCAAGCTCCTACTCTAGAAGCAAAGCCATTCCAGTTGGGAGCTGTAAGCAAATGTCGTTGTTTTGGCTTGTGTGTTAGGGTTTTTTGGTAGCAGGGGAAGGACTGCAGGGACTGCTCCTATAAGAAGCTGCTAGAAGCTTTCCTGGCTCCAAGTCAGACCCACCTCTGGCCCAGGCCGAGCCCATCAGAGACGGTGGTAGCGCCTCTGGGGGAACACATTTAAGAGGGGGAACCTGCAGTGAGTCAGGGGAGTGGAATGTGAGAGGAACCCCTCTGCAGACACCGAGGTCAGTGAGGAAGGCGGGGGAGGAGGTGGGCCGGAGGAGGGGATGCCCCTGCAGCCCGTGGTGAGACGGCAGCCCATGGAGGGGAGCGGGGGAGTGGAGGCCCACCTGCAGCCCGGGGAGAGAGGAGCCCACACCGGAGCAGGGGGATGGATGCCCCCCAAGATGGCCGTGACTCCATGGGAAAGCCCGCGCTGGAGCAGCATGTGACTGAAGATCGGCCCGCAGAAAGGACCCACGCCAGGGAAGTTTGGGAAGAACTGAAGCCTGTGGAAAGGACCCATGCCAGGGAAGTTCAGGAAGGACTGTCTCCTGTGGGAGGGACCCCACAGTGCAGCAGGGGAGGGGTGAGGAGTCCTCCCCCTGAGGAAGGAGCGGCAGAGACAGCGTGTGGAGAACTGACCCCAACCCCCATCCCCCTGCGCCGCCGGGGGGAGGAGGGAGAGAGAACCGGGAGTGGAGTTGAGCTGGGAAGGAGGGAGGGTTGGGGGGAAGGTGTTCTAAGGTTTGGGTTTATTTCTCAGTATCCTTGTTTTGATTTAATTTGTAGTAAATTAAATTGATTTTGTTTCTTCCCCAAGTTGAGCCTGTCTTTTGCCTGTGACTATAAGTGGTGAGTGATCCCTCCCTGTCCTTGTCTCGACCCATGAGCTTTTTTTTGTATTTTCTCCTCCCCATCCCACCAGGACTCGGGGGAAGGAGTGAGCAAGTGGCTTCCTGGTGCTTTGTTACTGGCTGGGCTGAAACCACGACAGTCCTGTACAAAAGGCACTCTGGGCAGTCCTGGAGATGTCAAAGCGACAGTCTGTATTCACCATTATACACCTACAGTCCATGATGTAAGTCTACCCTTGGGCCTGACCAGCCAAGAGCATGGCCTAAGGTAGTTGTACTGCAAAAATAGCTAGCATAGACTCAATGATTATTCCCCTTTTCCTGAAACACCCAGAGTCTCTAAATCCACTTGCAACTTACAGGACACTGATAGAAAGACCAGGCCAGCTCCACTGCTCTCTCCCCCTGTACATCCTTCTGTAGTCTGATGTACAAAATTCAGAAGTGCACAAACCACTACAGCCCAACTCAGAGCCTTCATATGCTTCCCTAAACTTCTGAAGAGTTCCCATTACCAGCCAGTCAATTTTCCTCAGGCAATGCTTCCGAGATACTGTCTATTAAAGAATTACCCTGGCCTCGTTATCTATACTCAAGGTTATTGTTTAGGACTCAGGAGTCTCAGTATGATAAAAGAAGAAAAGACTTGAAGAGGTATGTGACTAGAAGCTCCACTGGTTCTTGGGGGACTCATGTTGGCAACAGATAAAGTGAAGAACTGAGTCTCACTGTTTTACTTAATATCTTGTTTCTGTCCTTCATATCCTCATGACAATTTTATTCCTCTCATGTTCACTTTCTACTGACACTATTTGGCATAGCCAGGTTTCATAAGATGTTGGCTGTTTCTTGCCTTGGGGATGTGATTCCTTGAAGGAGGTGTGTTGCCCTATACGCTTGAGTCCAACCCATCCTACATGTATATAACCCATTTTGCTATGAGGATGTGGAGAGAGCAGGAACAAGCAGCCTTGCTCACCAGAAAGTATGTGCTTTTCCCTTGGGGCAGATCAGGCAACAATACATTTTGTTTAGCTACTGGAAGTTGAAAATTGCCTGTAGCAGGCCTCCTGGTCACAGATCTCATCTCAATCACTGACAACAGCAACAGCAGCAACAGGCAGCACAAATGGTGTGCACACTCAGAATGGAGATTGTGAGTGAAGGCTGTCCCTTTTATAGAAGTCAGTGGGTGCATAAGGCACTCTTCCCCTTTTCATAAAAAAAGGCTTGATTTGCTGAGGTGAAAAAATACCTGATATAGTATAAGGCACCAAATACATTCTGGATATAACTGTTGCACTTGCTTCATGGAGAATCTGAACCTGAGCACACCACCTGGGTAGGAGTTCAGCCAGCACCAGGACCTGGCACCACAGACATTCCCTACTGGTACATCTTCAGATCAGCCAGTCCCTCTGTTATCTCTTGAACAGGTAAATGCATATTCACATATGCAAATGTCAACCAGTTATTAATCAATTCTAATGAATCACAAAGCATTCAAAAACAATATCATAGCATCAATCAACTACAGAATTTACATTTAAATATACGTTTGGGGAGATAATTTCCCATGCACCTTGAGAAATTAAACCAGCAACCAAACATTTTCCTATTCAAAGAAAGGCAATATCAAATAACATAATTGCACTGTAAAAAGTAACTGTTTTCTTCAATGACCCACACATCAATATCACTGTGTCATTATTTTCATCCAAAGTTAATTAACACTTTCAATTTTATGCCTTGCACCACCATACACGGTTTCAGGGCATCATAGGAGATGCAGAGAAGATATCTATGACACTATACATTTATATTATATATATATATTTATACAGATATATGTGTATTTATGCACAACACAGTATATTATACATATACTCCAGCTACCAAAAGAAATAAAATAAAATCACTTATATGAAATATTAGAGGAACAATTGTGAAACCGTGAAAATAGAATCTAGTGTCAGATTACTTATTGGGTAGAAAAAAATTCAAAGTAAAACTTTAGTGAAAACTAGCATGAAAATATAAATGTAGAAACATTTGCAGGGAATATCATGTGTCCAAAGTCATTGCAAGGCTTATTACCTGGTTCATGGCAGAGTGTGTTCATCAATGCCTGAAAAAAACCTAAATCCCTGGGAATTTATGCTCTTATGTGAACATCAAGAAATTCACTATTTGAAAATTATGGCAATTAAATGCGGGGGGGGGGCGGGAAATCAGCCATAATTTTTGCTTGAGAAAAAAGGCAAATTTAATCCCTCTCCATCATATGGCTGGCTAAATGTTTAGATTTAAAGAATGTAACCCCTCATCTAGTTAATATAAGGCCCCACAAAAAGTTTCGGTTAATAGGAGAAAATATTCAAAAACTGAATTTACAGAAAATTAAAATTGGTAAATAGCTTTCTTATCTGAGTGAGTTACCTTGTAAGTCCCAGAATGCATAATTTCAGAGAGAGCTTTCTGTACTAATCTCAGACTACAAAATGCTAATTTGTTAGGAAAGGAAAACGTAAAGAATTTATTTAAGTCAAGAAATGCTTAAAATATTTAAATGGATTCTGGTTTAGACAGAATTATTTTTTAATCCATCTGGCTGGCCTTCCTCATGTTAAGGTCTTACTAAATGGAAATTGTTACTAATTTCGTATGTGAAAATTTGCAGGCATATGGCCCTCTGCCAACAATAATTTTGGTTAAATAGACTGGATCATATAACAGAGAGATGGCTAGTATTCCTTATGGTTTTATTTATGAAAAGGGTACAAAATGCTTATTAAAACATAAAAAAAAATTTCTCATTTAGGCCTGAAGAAACTTAGTAATTCACATCACGTTCATGGAGAATATGATTAGTTTATAGCTAAGGTACTAAGTAATTAATATGCTCCAGAACATTTACCTAAATTAGATTAACCAGAGTCAATTACACAAAGTAACTAATGGACAATTTACATGTGAGAAACCAGTAACTGCCAAAACAGAAGCTGGGAAGGTTGGGACTCAGAAGTTCTACAGACATTTAGAAGAGAACAAATCTGGGCTTTCACCTTCTCTTTCAAAAACTAGCTTAACCTGTCTGTTTGGGTTCAATTCTTCTGTGGCTGGGATCCCTAGAAAACTAATATCCCTAAGTCACTTTGAAAATATTCCTTAAGAACACTGTGGTGGTTGGATTACATTTGGTTGTTTTCAGTGTATCATAAGCTGCATGCTTTGTTTAAAAAGGCGTAGGTGAGGTTCTTTGTCCTGCCTGTTTTGCCCTGGGTCAGGTGAGACTCTCTAGAAGAAGGGTTTCTCCTCCTGGAAGAAAGTATGCATGCTTGTTGGGAGCAGCTTCAATAATACAATAAATTGGGACAGGACGGAGAAAAGTTGGGTAGGGAGAAAAATATAGTCTGATTAGACAGGCGAAAAAGTAATAATAATAAGGAGTAACCTAGAGGAGAGCAGGTTGCAACGGTGGGAAGCTCATTTACGGCAAGGTGCAGATCCAAACCCAGGCCTCAGAAGTGATGGAAAAGATGACTATCAAATGGATCCCAGTAAGACCATGTGGAGTTTGTGCAGCTAGGAAAGCCTTTTAAAATTTGACTTGAAAGAAACAGATGAAGAAGATGCTGCCCTAGAAAAGACAGAGGTGGCAAGTGGAACAATAAGTTTTCAGGCCTTTTTTTACTGTTTGCCTTTCTCACCTTTTTGTCCCATTAGAATGAGTGCAACATTAGGCCCTGAACCACCTGATCTAATTTTGTAGTTGGTCCTGCCTTGGAGCAAGGACTAGAGGATCTCTAAAGGTCCCTTCCAGCCTAACTTATTCTACAGTCCTATGACCTTTGAGGGAAGGGTTTGTATTTTTGTTGATAGCATGAATGTAGCACAACAAATTGTAGTGGAAATAAACAAATAAGCACTATGAATTTGATATGTGGAAGCTTTTTAATGGATACAAAGAGCACAGTACTCTGCTTGTCGGCCCATGGCTGATGCCTACCATCTCCTACCACTTGCCTCTATCAGCATGGATCTTGTAACACCTACAAATGTAGGTTACATTCTCTATCACTGAATGGACAAACAGACTCAATCTTCTTCACAGAATAATGTTGGAAAAAATCCCACTCAAACCTTTAAAAACTGTATTATATTGGTATACTACAACCTTTTGTGCGAACACTTTGTGTCCACAGATGCACAGATGAAATCTTTCTTTTAAAGTCATTGGAACAAAAAAAGGAAAGCAAGAATCTGTCAGACAGATTTCCCCAATTAATTTCATTAAAAATGCCTGTGAAATTTTGCATACTGAATATATGCTTCTATTATCAGAAATATAATTGAGACATTCAAGGCTCTCTATTTTTAATCTGCAAAACAGTCATGCCCTGAAATCTATTACAGAAAAGTTTCTCAGAAAACCATTAGGTCAACAGGAAGAACAGATAAATTAAGGAAAATTGTTACACAAACTGTCAATGCAGTGACGGAATGTTTTGCCTAGTATCATTTTAAGTGACTGAAGATACAGAGATTTTTTTGCTTTCCATTAAAAGACTATTCTAACCTGCTTGATCTGACTGTAGGGACTTTTTTCCTGGTGCCAAGTTAAATTCAGATAGTTTCTTCCCATGTCAGAAGTTACATCATTGAAATAATCAGGTAGAAGTATTGGAATAGCAAGCAGTGAAACATTTACTTCTCAAGGAAGCATAGGTGTTTTGACAAAAATGAGAAAGGAAAGCTTGTGAAGCTTTAATAATATGCATGTGAAATAAGTATAGCTTTGTTCGAGGTTTACTTCTTTATATTTTTCCCCAGAGGAGAACAATCTTACCAACTAGCTCTCAGGAACATACTCAAAGGGTAGGTTGAGGTCCATTTCGAGGACCAATTATTTCCAGAGTCAGTCTATGGTCTTGGTAAATGCTCACCTGTAGGGAGCTGAGAAGTCCCACTGAAATGTCTACACATAGAAGCAATATCTTACATGAAAAGTAAAGCGTTTAAAACAAGCCCACCAACTGTGGACTGTGAGCTGTACTCATAAAACTCAGTGACACTGACAGTGTTGAGTACATATTGCCTGAGCTCCTAGATGTCTGGCCTCCACAGTAAATTCCAGATCTCTGGGCCAAGTACATTGGCTCCCTACTTTGTTTATGTAGCTAAGAGTCTCAGAGAGGGAAACATAACAAGTATGTTCAGTGACGACTTGCCAAGATTCAGACATAGAACAGAAAAACAATCTGAGCAGGAGTATGATATCTTAAGTCTGCCTTATTGTAAAGCTTTCTGACTTAGTGATTCAGAATAAAAATAAGCATAAGTTTATTGTATTGAGCAACACTTGTAGCACTGGGCCAGGGAATTCTGCAGAGTAAGTGTTTAAAGCCTCTTTCTGTCCTCAGTTTTTCACTGATCAATGTCCCCTGTCCTTCAAACACAAACAGGAACATAGAATTCCCCCAAACACTCAATAAAGTCAGGATTTTTTTCATTTCCCCACGCTGCTGAAGAGTTGAAGTACTTCAAAAGGGAGGCATTGAGAGTAAGTACTGTTTAAGAGTAGTGTATGATCTGGAAGTTACAGCATCATCTAGGGAGGTAGAGGTGTGGGTTTGAAGCTTTTCGGGGCAAACAGTATTCTACCCAGGTCTCCTGCAAGATAAGGGGCTATTTGGAGTAAAAGGATAACAGTCTGCAATCTCCACATTTTTTAAGAAGGGAAATGCCTATGTAGACTTACTGAGTTTGCTTGCTTTTCTTAGTTAGCTTTTGCAGATATCTGAAAGGTGTACAAATAGGCAAGAGGCACTTTGTCCACCTGGACTTGAAGTCAGACGCCTGCAGTGTACCATAAGCCCAGGTCAGAGATTGTAGAATAGCTATTTTCAGAGCATGTTTGCTTGTGTGAGTCTTTCAGGAAAGAGAGATCGAGAACTACTCAGTTTTTAAATTCAGATTTGTCTTCAAGGAGGCAAAACGATATTCAGTCATGTCGAGTCTGACAACGTTGTCACAGCATTTATGTTCCTCACATAGTTGTGCACTATCTGAGAAGCAAGGTAAACTGCCTGCACAAAATCCCTTATCTCCAACTACTTTGCCAGTGGTGATTTAGATGAGCTTTAACTCACAGCTTGCTCATGTATCTCTCTACCACACTGCAGTTACTTGTATGCCTGTGCTGTTGATGCCTGTACAGCTGCGTAGCTTTGCAGCCCATGCAGATGAGGATCTTACAGTTCTTCAGAAACTCTCCTGTGTGATCCTCAGGAACACTATGGTGTTTACACGTCTGCAGGATTTGGCAGCTATTAATCAGGATTTTCAGGCTCTTCACTTGGGATTGAGAGATCTCGATTCCGTTATCTAACCTTTAACAAAGTCCTTTTTGGGGATCTGGCTCTGTGTAATACTCAAGTTGCATAAATGTCAGATATTCTCAGTAACTCATAGAATAATAGAAATTTTTAATAATAGAGTTGAAAGGGAATGGGAAAGATCATACAGTCCATCCCATTCTTTCAAACCAGGACCAAGTCTAAATACATCATTCCAAACATCTGTCACATGCGAGTTTAAAGTACATCTGTTGCTGAAATCCACAACATTTCTATGCAGTCCTAATTCAGTGCTTGGCTGTTCTCACCATAAGAAAATGTTCATTATGCTAAACGTAAATCCTTAATGCCACTAAAGACCACACCAGATAAATTATATAATTCATATACTTTTTCATGCAGATAACTGTTTTTTCAGAATAAGCTTTGTTTCTTTAAAAAATCTTCAATTACTTTAATTTTTGTGTGTTTCTTTCATAAAGGCTTTTTTGATGTGATCCAGATTATTTCTTCCAGAAAGTTGCTTTAAAGATTTATTTTCTACTACATCATTTTGTCACTGAAATGTTCTCAATAAAAATTACTATTTTATGCCAGTCTATTCTCATAATGCCCAGTGTGGGTTTGCATGAGAAAAATAACAACCCTTGTCCTAAAATAGATAGACAAATGCTTAGCAGGGGTCTCAAGAATGTTTTGGTGTATTGCTGAAAGCCTGATATAAAATTTCCATTTCTTTTAGGATTAGCTGTTATCTAATAGCTGTCACATGGGATCAAAACTCATCGTGCCATTGTGCCATCTCTTACAGGAGCAGGTGAAAACCATATTTTTCCTATATCATTAATGGCATTACATGTGTGTATGACTTTCACTCCCATCATCTCACTTTCAAGTTGACGGAACCTAGACCTGTAATCTCTCTGTATGAAAACTGCTTAAGTTTGGACAGACACTTCTAGTTTCTTATTTCCCAGGTAGTCCAACAACTGTAATGACAGGTCCAAACATTCCCATGTCTTGTGTATGAAGGAAGACAATAGTGAATAATTGCGAGTATATGAAATAGGAAAAATACAGAAAGAATTTTTCACCTCTGTGTCCTTCCAGGTTCCAGAAATAAGACTATGGCTGTGCCTGGCCTGCCCTAATTAATTAATTTGCTTAATCCCTCTCCTATTCCTATTTATTCTTTTAACCACCACAGCTTTACAAACAAGTTCCACAATATAAGTATACATTTTGCAAAAACAGTTTCTATTGTTTACTTAAAGTCTTCTGCCTGGCATTATCCTTGATCACAACTACCTCTTCCATTTTAAGAAGCAATAAATAAATATTCTGTGTAAACCCTTCTCTATAACAGTTTTTTATTTCAGAGTCCTTTATTATATCTCCTCTCAATCATCTCTTTCCAAGCTGAAGTGCCTTAGTCCTTGTATTACAACAATTACTAATTAGAAGACCTAATTAGCAGAATGCCTGGATGGATAATTTCACTTTGGGCATGTATCTTACTTATCATCTTTTTATTGTAGTGTCCTTTTTGTAGTGTCTCGGTTCGTCAAAGTGAATTCATACTTGCTTCTTCTAGTTTTGTTTTGTTGGGGGGTTTTTTAGGTCTTTTTTTTTTTCAGTTGGGAATCAAAATAAGTAAAGGGATAAATAATTTCTGCTGTTGCTGTGCTAATGAAAATTTTGTAAATGAAAGTATTTGGCAATGTTTCTAGTTTTTTGCCATTTTAAAAAATGCTATTGCAATAACTGATTGAAAACTGTAAATGTGAAAACTGATCCTGTAGCAAAAGGATAATATGCATACTGTGGCTGGTATTTGCATTAGCTGAACTACGAAGTTATTTCCTTGAAAAAAAGAATTGCATGGCTTGGCAAAATAACAAGTTTCAACAAAGACATCGGGTTTTAGTCATTTGAAAAACATCTATTTCCCTATTATCTATAACTTTTTTAATAGTTATAACTGTAACTATAACTTACCTATTAGCTATAACTACATTTAAAATGTTACCCACATTGAATAAACTCAGTTTCCCACAGAGTCAAGAAAATTTGAAAATGCCCGTCTCCTGTACTGAATCCTAAGGAGAATGGATTTGGTATTCTCATGAGTTTGTTTTAAAAGTGTATGCTTAACTTCCTTTGAAAAAGCTTGTGGCAGTGCATGGTTAATCCAATGGACCTACGTCCAATCAAGTGTATATTGGTTTGTGTGTGTGAATATATGCAAGTGAGATATACTTTCAGGCAGAAGCTCCAATGAATTCATAGATCATTCCAATTCTGAGCATATGAGGACACATTAACTGGGCACCAGAGAAAACCTCACACCAGAGAGAGTACCAATGCCTCTGACTCCAGCAGCGTCCACTTTTCACAGTTTTGGAGAAGGGCAAGAAACACTGAACCATAAAGGGCACTTCTTTTTTCAGGAAAGGTTATTCCTGAGTTAACAAAAATCACTTTTACAGTATTTGTTATTACACAGTATGTCCTTCCCAGCTACTTTCTTTCATATGAGAGTGTGGTACAGGCCTTCAGAGGACTTTCTAAGCTCTTGGGGTAATTTAGATAACCAGATTAGATGCCTACATTTAAATGGCTAAATTTAGCAGAAACAAATCTGGGCCATTTGGATGCAATACAGCAACAAGAAAAATAAGTCGGTCGCTGATCACTTTATACAGAATAAAATCTAGTTGATGGTTAGTAAGTTCCTGCGAGAGAAACCAAGATGCTCAGTCCATTTTATCTAGAATACTGATGGTTTGTTGCCTAATGTAAAGCTGAAACTTGGCTTCAGAAATCCTCCAACAGCCTCCAGATTTTGTTTCTCTCATTCCTCTCATTTCACTCTTCACTTGGCTTCAATCCAGATATACAGGAAATCTTGTACAATCAGAGTTTATAGTATTTGTGTCTTAAATGGCGCAGGAAACTAATTCAGAACAGTGTATCTCTTCCAAAGAAACCTTTCTCACTATTTATATATCAAAAAGACAAGTGTCTGTCTCAGTGGGGGTGTAGTTTGTCTAGTCAGGTCTTGCAGCAAATTTGGAAGACTGGGTATAAATTAACTCCACAGAATTATTTTTGTAAGTGCCAGGATATGTATTTAATGTTAGGAGATCTGCTAGTGTATAATAAATTCAGATACTGGTCCATTTTAATCTTGATTTATAATGGAATGTTTATGTATAGGGATCTATGTTTAAAAAATAATGCTTCAGAGGATATGATAATCTGTTGAAGGCTTAATTTTAACAATCTTAAAAAGGAAAAGGTTTTTTTCTAAGACTACACAAGTAGAAAAATGTGAATTCTGCGTTTTTTATATCAATAAATCTTTTTCCTAAATCTAACTCAAAATACAGGATGCATTAGACATGTTCAAAGAAAACAACTCTCTAAAGGCAGCAGATAATGAGGGGATTCCATCTACATTTTCTACTGTTCACAGTTTGTTGAATATGCTGAAAAAATTCTCTCATCAAATTTTGGGCGGTGTATTAGATTTTAGTGGCCTCTTTTTAGAACAGTCATGAAATAATAGACACTTTTCTTTCTAAATATTTGCAAAATGGACTAAATCACCAGAGTACCTCTGGTCAATTATTTTGCATTCTGCTACCCACAAAACAGTAAGTCATTTTAAGGAATAGCGTATATATTAAAGTTTTCATGGGAAATTGATAAAAAGTATTTTTAGAATTTTTTCCTAGGCTAATTAATCTGGTTTCAGCAATCTACTTACGTAAGTAGGAGGCAGCTAATCATCCTTCTAAAGCAGAAAGTGCAAGTTTGGTTATAGGCATCCACTTGTCAAAAGCAACCACTTACCTTTGAAACAGGGCCTTATTTTTAAAGCTGACAAGGTGGAGAGCCCTGAGCCCTCTAAGTGAAATACATGAAATTGAAAATAAATCCAAACATAGTTTACCTAAATAAAGTGTCCAAATCTCTGGAACCACACTCTCATCACTTTCTACATCTCTACTACTCTGAAAACTTCCAATTTAAGGAGAGCAAACCAGAAATATTTGCTGTGTTAGTAAGGAATGGAAATGTTTGTAGCTTATTGCCTAATTTACCATGTAACAGGATTAATGTATCTTTTTGTACTGCATAATGTTGACATAGACAAAAAATAGTACATAGATGTGTTTATTAGGATTTGAGGGAAATCTCTGAAAATACCAATGGCATCTGCCTTCAAGGGGTGGGTGGATTATATTCCCCAAAATTACATATGTTCAAGTAAATAAATAAAAATCAGGTTCACATAACCTTCTGACTTAAAAGTTTTGGTTTTTTAGCTTTCCTGCATTTCTGTACAAAATCCTATTATCACTATGAAAAGAAACACTGACACTATCTTTATTCAGAAGGTTTCATGTCTCCTGTGTAATGATGGTGAATGCATACATGCCTCCAACAAGGCATTTAAGATAATGTGCAATTGGCCAAAGAGATATAAAAAGTAGTATGAATTTTAGAATCTGAAAAGCAGGAAGAAATGCTCAGCTACCATACACTTTTAAATGCAATCTCCTATATTACAGTTATAATTTATTGTTTATCAAATAATTTATCCATAACTACAGCTGAAATGTAAGAAAGATTAGGGTATTGAAGTTTTGAGAAGGAATATTAAAACATGAACCCATGTATCTGACCTCTCAGCTACCTACAACTTACACTGCAGTACATCTTGCAAATTTAAAGTAATAGAAAAGAGTAATTACTCAAAACCCAAGTGTGGGGGTAAAGACAGTGTCTGCCATCTTACACAGATTAAATGACAGAGAAGAAAGAAGATTGAAAATACTGACTAGAACAGCTGATTCACAATCCTATTAGAGTTTTGCAAATACTGAATAATGAAGATTATTTCTATAGTGACAACATGGCACGTTTCCTATCCATTTTTAGAACAATTTCAGGGGTACTGTATACCACAATCCCTGCAGCCACACAGTGCTAAACAATAGCAAGAGAGATTTTTATCTAAACAGATGACTTACGCTGTTTTCCTTAGTGGCCATATCTGATGACTCCACTGGTATATGTCTTAATCTACTTAATTTCAGTCGTCTTAACACCATAGAATTGTTCAGGCACTAAAGAGCGATATTCAAAACATGAGGCAAGCTTAGTCATACAATTACTAATAAACTATTTGTCCTTGATTTTATTGGTTTTATTCTTCTTTGGTTTTGACATGGTTTGTGTATAAATCATTTTTACACTGTCACAAAACACCTCATTTTCTTTAAACTGGATTTTCTTCTGTGAATTTCAACAAGTTATGCATACCAATCTTAAACTTCAATCTTCTTTGTTACGATGATTGCAGATTAAATTTTGAGGTTTTGGGGATGAGTAGCAAATAATTAACTAGTATAAGTATTGTATTTGGATGCACTGCAAAGCAATATCTGTCAATGACAGGCTTTGATTTGTTGGTCCCGTGATAGCATATTTTGCATTAATAAAACTTTCAGCAAAATAAAGTCCCAACATGTTCCAGAAATACAATTTAGTGAGAATATATATTTTCAAAATGAATCGATCCTCATAAATTCATTTCTTCAACAAATGTTGAATGCCTAAAATTTCTCTGCCCTGTGATATCACTGTATGATGTTTATGCCTTTGTTGTTTTTTTAATTTAGTAATGCTGGAGGCCTCTTTATTATAAAAATAATAAATTATTGAACTTTGAGAACTAGCAAAATCTGATCAATATTGCACTGTAGAAAGGCAATCATGCTGACACAAATGCAGGTGGGATATAGTGAAATGATATGGAAAAAGGGGCAAGAGAGCTCAAACATCAGAAGAATATTTCAGACAACTCTGAGTCTCTCATAATGGGTTTTTTTAGTTAAATAATGCAGGATTAAATAACAATCTGTTTAAAGATTTCTGTTCCTAAGTTATGGAAAAAAAATCACCTAAAACAAAATCTAAAAATTTCTTCCCTCTTTCTTCTAAACATGAGTAAAGACACTTTCCTAAAACTATAAAGAAATATATACTTGAATGAAGAACAATGAAATTCTGATAGGTTCCGCACTTGAGTCATAGCTGTCTGTGACTAAAATATCAGTAAGAATTTTTCCCAAAGGGGAGGTATGGGTTAATTTTATGAAATTTGCATTTGTCCCCCCAAAAAAACAGAATCTCTATCAGGAGAAAAAAATAAAATCCTTTTGGAAGAATTAAAGGCAATCTGATATGACTTGTTAATGCAAACCAAAGAACTTTTTCATGCAATACAACTTTTACCTCTGTGTTCTGCCAGGGTGAGTTTCATTCCCAAGTGCTGCAACACAGCCTGGAAATCCTATTACCATATAGACTGTACTGGATGCTTAATGCTGGAGGAGGTACAACACCCAGAGATACCATGTACAACACCCAGTGACATAATTTTCTTCTGCCCCTTTCCCAGCAGAAAGGATAGTGCTCACTTCTCTTGTAGCTGTTTTTATTTATCAGAAATGGCTGCTTATGCAATTACATTTTCCCAGTGTATTTTTCCTAGAAGCAGCACGAGATATGATCTATGTAAGCAATCAGCCATTATATTAACTAATCATAGCAGCTAGGACATTTTTCCTTACTGCAACGTAAACAATCCAGACTGAAGTTTCATTAACCTCGAAATGCCACCAAGCTAAGCTACAATGTTTTTGTGTGCTGTTTCCATAAGGCAAGTTCTATCCCACTGTCTTCTAAATAAGCAGGGATACATGGCCCGCAGAGATGTTCAAGTTATTATTGCCTATTTCTAGTGTCTTCATTCTAGCACACTGTTGACCAATGTCATGTCATTTCCCCACCATATATGGCAAAAGTTTTCAGTTTTTCCACTGACAGAAATTGTTAGGTAGTTCATTTTATAGATTGATAGGAAAGATATTTGATTACTTAGGCTTAGTTGTGAACAAAAATATTTCACTGATATCATGAAACGGGATAATAATCAGAATAAACCACAGTAGAATTTTAGGGGAGAAATGTCTACACAGGCAGAGAAGTAAGCATGATTAATCTTTTTTCAATTTATGAGATCAGTGCATGACATGATATTGAAAGAAGAATAAATAGTTATTCCTTATTACAGACAATCAAACAGCAGATTAGAGACTAAGTGCAGACTCTCACAATTGCCTTCTTCAACAGCTAATAGTAATGGCTAAAGTAAAAATTTAAAAGAACCTGATAGAAATCAGTCGTCTTTATGTTTTATTTTCAAACAAGAAGTTTAATCAATACAACCTATGTATCAAGGTTGCACTATGGTTTTACTAACATAAGGAAGACTGAAACAGTTTTTCTTCTGTCTCAATCAATGGACAGTAGTGTCAAAACCAAGTTATTTAAGCATCAGAAAGTACTAATAAACTAAATGCAACGTATAG
The DNA here is from genome assembly GCF_900496995.4 of Aquila chrysaetos chrysaetos. NCBI lineage: Eukaryota > Metazoa > Chordata > Aves > Accipitriformes > Accipitridae > Aquila > Aquila chrysaetos. The sequence continues at coordinate 25,111,020 of NC_044004.1, forward strand.
CAAAGAGATCAAATGTATGTTAATGTCCAGCTGTCCCGTTTTCTCTCCTTGTCTAGTTACTGAACAAAGAGAAAACTTTCTATTGCATCTATCTACACTAATGAAATAGGGACACTAGCAAGGAAGTTGGATGGTCATAGTCCAAAGAAAAGGTCTTTTCTTTTCAACATACTAAAAAGTAAGCATCTATGATGCTTTGCAACTTACAAAGGCAAACTTACCTAAGAAATAAATCTTGTGTTTTCATGCAAAAGCTCCATGACCTTCCCTACGTAGAAAGGTACTAAACTGGAAAGTCTCACCTGTCTATTGAAGCTAATTCCAGACCATTGGCTTAATTTTTTGTTTCCCAAAAGCTGTTCTTCAAACACTGCTGTAAAGCAAAACAAGGTATATAAAAGATTATTAGATAACCAAGTGGTCTAACTTTAAAAAATAGTATTTTCTGAAGTAAAAGCACATTGACCAATTATGCAGTTTAATGAATCTGCCACCTTGCATCAGCAGTATTTAATAAATGAAGTCATATTCAGTATAAAAGCCTTATTATTATTCAGAACACTTCTCAGCTACAGCTGTAAGATTTGATTAAATCAGTATGTGCCTACTAGGAACAGATTGTTGAAGGAAAGCAGTGTGAAAATACATGCAATGTTCACAGTGCAAGAGGAACAAAATGCCAGGCTAAATACCACTGATAAAGTCAGAGTATGTATTAAACTCTACCTTTCTAAGACTTTGCCTCTATTACAGCAAAGTTTTTCATGACTATAAACTGCTAAAGCTAGAAAAAATAATCTAAATGTTTGACATTACTGTGCATATAGTCCTGCAATAGTCTATGGCTGGTTTTGCTTCTTACATACCAAAGCATGTAAGGTGATACAAAATTAAAACAACATGATACGCAACAAATCAGAGGTCATAGAATCACAGAACGGTTGAGGTCGGAAGATAGCTCTGGAGGTCATCTTGCCCAAAACCTCTGCTCAGGCAGGGCCATTTGGAACAGGTTGCCCAGGACCACATCCAGACAGCTCTTGAATACCTCCATGGATGGGAGACTCCACAACCTGGCTGGGCAACCTCTGCCAGTGCTTAGTCACCCTCACAGTGAAAAAGCATTTCCTGATGTTCAGAGGCAACCTCCTGTGTTTCAGTTTGTGCCCATTGCCTCTTGCCCTGTCACTGGGCACCACTGAAAAGAGCCTGGCTCTGTCCTCTTTACACCCTCCCTTCAGATATTTGTACATATTGATGAGACTCGCCCCAGGCCTTCTCCAGGGTAAACAGTCCCAGCTCTCTCAGCCTTTCCTCCTATGAGAGATGCTCCAGGCCATTCATCATCTTAGTGGCCCTTTGCTGGATTCTCTCCAGTATGTCCATGTCTCTTTTGTACTGGAGAGCCCAGAACTGGACACAGCACTGCAGGTGTGGCCTCACCAGTGCTGAGTAGAGAGGAAGGATCACCTTCCTCGACTTACTAGCAACACTTCTCCTAATGCAGCCCAGGATACCATTAGCCTTCCCTGTCACAAGGGCAGATTGGTGACTCAGATTCAACTTGGCAACCACCAGGACACCCAGGTCCTTTTCTGCAAAGCTGCTTCCCAGCTGGTGGGCCCCCAGCATGTACTGGTGCATGGGGTTGTTCTTCCCCAGGTGCAGAACTTTGCACTTCCCCTTGTTGAACTTCATGAGGTCCCTGACAGCTCATTTCTCCAGCCTGTCAAGGTCCTTCTGGATGGCAGCATGTCCCTCTAGTCTATCAGACACTCCACCCTATTTTGTGTCATCTGCAAAAGGTCAGTGCTCATTCATGACAGTAAAAGGACACAAAATGAGCATGAATTTAGTATGAAGAGGCAACAGTTTCAATAAGCACTGTTAGAATTTTATTCTGATCTGCAGAATTTTTCTTATTTATGTCACTCATGTTGGGAAGGCACAGTTTTTGACATTTACTGTACAAAATAGACTTTCAGGAACAGCCACTAGTAATGAAAAATACCTATTACTAGGTGCAGGTCAACAGGAACTACAAAATGTATTCCTAAAAGATTAGCATCCACAAAATGGAAGAGTTATGATTTTGCTAAGAATGGCTTATCGAAGCACTATACTAATATGCCTTAGAATCTCTTCCAAAATGGGTATGTATTTTTCCAATCATTATGTAGGTGTTGTTATGAAACTGAAGTATATTCTCTTCATTTTCAGTATGCAGGATCCAAAGTTTTGTATACCACTTTGGTGACTCCCCTATTTTACTGCTAAGTTGCCTTACCCACTAGAAATTAGTCAAACACAAAAGAAATGTGGGATGGACATTACAAATGTCAGATGATAAAGCACCATCAGATTAGCTACAACGTTGAAAGAAACGCCATATATGTAGATAAGTATGTATCTGGAAAAATATTTTTGTGCAGATTGAAAGATTAAAGAAAAAAAGAAATATAAAGGAAACTGGCATGATTTGATACTAACATAAGTTATACATCAGATCATCACTTTTTGCTTAGTATTTCCGAAGACCCTGTGAAATCCAAGAGGGATCACAACAAATGGTTTATAGCGTTTCTAATGAGCAGAGGTTGCTGAGCTCTAGGAAGTTACCCACATTAACAGTACAAGTATTAATGAGACAGATGCTTTTCGCTTTCCTGCCCCAGCACTAGAGCAAGAGGGTTCTGCCTGAGGAAAAGGAGGTCTTTGGAAATCAGTTCATGACGCAGAATGACACTTTGGCGTGGCCTGCTGATACAATGGGAGGAGCAGAGCTGCTCAGATGCACTACATATACTGTTTTACGTCATGGTTCTATAAAAGCTTCAACCTGTTCCTCGGGACATATTATCTGGAGCATTATAAATTCAATAAAGTCAATTAATGTGAACTATTTCTAGGTAGACTGCTCTTAAAAATCATGGATTTAAGCCTCACATGAACTAATGTCTACTTTTCCAGATCATGATCTCTTTTGCATCAGAGATAAATAGCAGAATCTGACGCAAACCAGGGAGTTAGTATTCTATTTTTAAATTCAAGTCTAATTTAAAAAATATAACCACCAGCAACTCTACTGTCACTACAATCAATGAAAGTGATAGCCTTGGAACTGCAAACCATTTCCTCAGTCACATCTGCTACTGCAATATTTATGAATTGCTTTCCTGATCATAATAATTTAACTGCTACTGTTATTACAGAGACAATAGGGCAAGAGCATGTCTAATACCAGTTATCATAACTAATACATGAATTGTTAATCAAATCCACTGTACACATATGAAAACTATAGTGATCATAAGTAATCAGTCTCCAAAAAAACCAGCTATTATCAAAACATTTTAGTTGCTCTTGAATTATAAAACATATGGGCTATTTTTAAAGTATAGTACCACAATGGATTAAACACACACACATACATGCACGTATACAATGCTAACACATATATATATTTCTTCTATCAGCTAAAGGTCCATGCCATTTTCAAGCTAAAAACCCTCCACAGTCCTCTAATTATGGAGGATATGTGCAATGCTGTCTCCCCGTTTTACATGTTAGAACAGATGAGAAGGAAAGCAATGCTCCGTGACATAAACACAACATTTGTATTAACTCCACAACACCATCCAGCAGTTAGGGCTGCCTTCCAGGAAGGACTCAATTGCCTCCAAGCCCAGGGATGCAAATCCTAAATGCTTCATGTCTGGTCCTTGGAGAGTGTTTCAAAGCCTGAACAAAGCCTCCCTCTAAAATGCACAAACAGGCCACAAGGACTGGGACCCACCTACATCTGGCCAGCAGGAAACACACAGGGCTGCTCCCAGACTTTGTGCTTGCATACATGCCTGACGAGCTGTAAACTAAAGATATGACCAGAAGACATTCTGAGCTCAGAATCCACTCCTGGGATAAGCACTTGAAAGCTCAGATGTTTTGCAGCATAGTTTTGAGCCTAGTCATCTAAGTTCTATCTAGGTTTAATCTTGGATATATCCCTTGTTATTTCTTGAATCTGTCCACCATTTATTTGCAGGTCCCAGAAAAATCTGGCAGAAATCCCACACTGATCTCAGAGCCATTCATGATTTCCAGTGAGTATAATTTGCATTATTTATAAGCCATTTGTGGAAGTATTTACATGCAGTCAGCTGAATAAGAAATTCACCAGAGCTGCCTCCTGCATCTGCTTGTTGGATGTTATTATTTAAACTTACATAAGCAAAACAAAGACTGATCTATAGCTTAGGCTTCAATGGAGTAATAAATCATGATTAATTCTCAGTGTCATTGCAGTTGTCGGATATCTCAGAAAGAACAGACAAAGAATGGGGATTGCAGCTCTCCTGTGATTGATTTCACCTTTGTCAGACTTTTGTAAAATATTACATCGGGATCCTATACCTGGATTGGACATAGTTATAAGTTCTCTCAAGATAGTACAGGCTTCAGGCATCATTTTTTTCCTTTTTTAATTTACTCTAATTTCTTTGGAATTGCTTATAGCTACACAGACAGCTTGACTGAAATCCAAAAGGGTCAGTCAAATGGCTTGGATCCATACATAAATGTTTATGGCTCTCTAAAAATCTGATTCCAGTGCTTTAGCACTAGCCTAACACAAGCAATAGTGTTGTGTGAATTCAAACAACAGCCAGGATGTGACTCCAAAACTGGAGTGCCATCCGAATTATGCTGTTCACATGAAAATCATATAGGCAGAGAAACAAGGCTCCCTGTCAGACTGGCTGCTGCACCTGAAGTTTAAATTTGAAAGCCTACATTTAAGTAGGCTGCAACAGTTCCACTCTTCCTTTTGGGGCTAAGCATATTTAGACACTGATGACTGTCCCTTTGAGAGCAGCCCCTGAAGTACCAGTCTTTTTTCATTTGCCCTAAGTAATATGATATGTAGTATGATACATAAATACTACCCTGGTATAATCATTTAGTTATTAAAGTTGATTTGTATTATCTGCCTGTACGTAAGCAAGATCTCTCTGCCCAAACTTCATATGCTCTTGCTTATTTTCAATAGATGTTGAAAAGATGGCAACTTTAAAATCTTATTAGTGCACTATTGATGGAGCCTGAAGGAAGCTCTCTGACAGATTGACCAGATCATTTCCCTCCCAAGACCTTGTTGAACACAGGAGAAAAGCAGTCCAGTTTTTGAAACTATACAACTTACAGTTCAACCAACACGGTAGCTCCTACTTTGCTTTTATAAACTAGAGAATATTATCTAGCCTAGTCTTGCTTCATAAAAAATCATAGGCAGTTATAAGCAGTAAACTATCTCCTTGCTTTCTTGAAGTAGGGAATACCAGCTTACAGTTATTACAAAAATTAAGTTATGAAATCAGAATGATCTATTTTATCAACAACATCAAGTGCACAAGGAATTATCTCATATAATTGTAACTTTAACATGGACTTGTAAGTTATTTTGTCTAGTCTTTGGGAACAATAAAAGGAAGTTGGTATGTTTTAAAATTTGCTTCTGGAAAATTATTTACTGCTTTTTGAAAGAAATGGGAAAAGCATTAAATGTTATTGCTGGAGAACAACTACTTCTCTATGTAACATAGCATTCAAGACATAGGCTGGGATTTTTAAAAAAAACTAGGGGAGTTAACTGCACAAATTCCCTTGGAGCTTGTATTGCCATGAATTTTCTACAGCTTAAATGCTTAACACATTTCATATTAATCAGTGTTTCCCATCTGAGACATTTAGATCTTTATCAGAAAATACATTTTTCCCTACATTTCATTTGTTATTGACTTTAAAGGTAGTAACAGAAAGGTCCTCTGACTGATCTATGTTCTTTCCAGAATCCTATGATTAGTGAGAATGTGGTTTAAAGTCAAATTTATATAAATAAGCCTGGACACGATCAAAATCCTGCTGTAGTTTAAAGACCTCTCTCGATTTCTTTATGCCAGCTGCAACAATCTGATCTCTACCTGATATTCTACTTGCTGGTTTGGAATGGCAGGATTCTGTGAAATTTTCTACAATATTTCAATTTCACATTTTCTTATGTTCCTCTATTTCAAGAATATTTGTATGGTACCTGCACAAAGTGATCAAAATTGATCATTTAACTGCTGGAAGAAAAGTATACATTTTAAGTGCTTAGTGCTGTAAAGCCAACACTGACGTTTCACTACCAAGTACTTACTTATACTAGTCATTATAGTGATGGCAGTATTTATGAGAAGATATAATTTTCTAATTTCTAAAGAGAGGTAAGCTTCCTGGAAAGCTTTGGAAATCTGCTCTTCCTATACTGTGTAGTCATACCACACTGCAGAGAGAACAAAGAAAAAGAACCCATTTCTCCTCACTTCTGCTTCAGTGCTCCACAAGTCTATTTGCTGTAGACTTATAACAACAACCTTTTGTTCAACTCATTTGACAGAACATTTGTTATCGCTGTTGTTAAGTTTCAGCCCTTGAAGAAAGTGGTGCCCTAAGTCTATTTTGAAAAAAAACCCAAAGAAACGTTAAGTATAATTTGGGGGAAGAAAACTAACAATTGTTATAAACAGAAACATCATTGACAGTATCACTTATGTATCCAACCTTTAAACACTTTTATTATCAGAATTTCCAGTGAAGTAACTAGCTGTTCTGCCCAAGACTGAACTAGTTATTTGTTCCTTTGATATTTCATGATTATGTTAATCAATTGTGCTTAATGAAAAGGGGGTTTGTTTACATACCTGCCATTTTGCATGTGCTCAGTTTGATTATGATTTGGCAAAGCACTTCAGCACTTGCTTGTGAACATATCTTTATAGTTCAATATGATCTCTGGCATTGCATCAAATATCTCTTATTTTTAATCATATTCTGGAAAACAGTTATGAAGTGACACTTGACAGAGTGGCTATTCTAACTAATTGTAAATTTTTTTGGTAGTAATAGTAAGCTAATATTAATTTCCTACATACTTTCAAAAAGGTTAAATTCAGAGTTCTTGTATTTCTAGCTCTCAGCTGTTTTGTCCATCTTGAAGTATAAATGTTTCATAAGACCCAAAACCATAAGTGACCATGCTAGATTTACTAATGGAATTCCCATACTGCTAAATATGGTATAATAAAGCCAGTAAAATGCAATGGGTCATCTAAAATTCATGTTGAAACTAGAAAATAAATCACCCAATGAAAAGACCTCAAGATTTTACTTTCTGTCATGAATGCCTCAAAGGGGGGGGGAAATTGTTTTACAAAAGAAAGCAGTTATTTGTGTTACACAAAGATAGAAAAATACCTGAAATGACCAGTGTGGGACTCAAGGAAAAAAAATAAAATTTAGTTCCATTTCTATTTTCTGTTTCATTACTTTTACAGTTCTTACATTCAATTGTTTTTCCTCAGTGTGCAGGTATCTAACACCACTGCTGTCTTGGAGAACAGTTTGACATGCTGTTCTTAGTGTTGTCTTCTCAGTATCGCAGCCCGCTGAAAGAAGCAATTCTGACAATTTTGGTAGCTTCAGAAAAAGAAATATAATTTTTTGTATGCATAGGTAAAAGCAAAAAGTTTTTTTACTTCATTCTTACTCTTTCCTGTTTGTTATGTACAAATACATAGACACTTGCAAGGAAACAAAACAGAAATATGGAAGAATGAAATATATGCCTTCTTGCTTTTATTGTGCAGCTTCTCTCTCTTTGCAATGTGGAATATCATATACATGTGCACGTACACTCATGTAAAAGAAGGAACAAAGAATTACAGTGAAATCAGGAAGTTTCAGTTCTGCCAAGGAGAGACAAGATATTCTGTGGCACTAGAGGATTTCTGAACCTACATCCTTCAACTCTTTTGTAACAGTATTCCCAGAAAATTTACTGCTAGAAAAGTTAACACAATACAGACTTAGGGTTGAATCCAAAGATACTTTTCCTTCTTTCTATGTTTATAGGGCACCTAACAAATCACAGATACGTTAGGGTCCACCAGATGCTGCCATAATATTAAACAGAAACAACTGTTTGTACTGTACAATGCAACACCTACTAACAGACAATCTGTGAAACAATTTAGAAAATTATCCAGTGCTATTCCCACCTGACATTTACTTTTTTTAAAGGAAACTTAAGAAAACCCTGACATTTTCTAATAATCTTTATCTAGCCATAATTTTGAGTTCCCTTTGTATAGCAAATGTTAAAATGGGAATGCTAAATTTTCAGCTTTAGGCTATTCCATCTGACTTCAAATACAGATATATACATGCCTGAAAAAACTGAGTCATTGTGCTAAATTTGTCTATGTGATTTCCCCCTGGGTTCAGAGTTCCCAAAACTTGAGAGCGCTCCCTCTCAGCAATAGCTAAATTTAAATTAATTTAATTCTAAGAGAGATGAAAATTATGAAACATGGAGGTTATTCTTAGGTTTTCAGCCTTTTAAATTTTTTCCTTACTGTGAAAGACTAGTTTGAATGTCCATTATAGAATTTACAGTGATAAAAGATGATCTCAGTCTTGGAAAAGCTGTGGTCATTTTGCCTTCCTCATTGTCCTACTTTCTGCCAAAACTTGTTGGCAGTAACATGTGGGATACTTTCTGGATCTACCAGAATTAACCTTTATAGTCAGTACACTGAACTTGCATCATACGTCCTTCAATTGTGAGATGCCTTTTCCACCAATGTAAAAGCTTGCATATACCATCAGCAGATTAAGACTTGTTTACCTACCAAGCATAAGACAATTTTCAGTCCCACTTCATGTACCAGTACTTACATATTCAGTACCACCTGTCATAACAAGACACAGATATATGAATGGGATACCTGTGAGTTACAGCTTTTTGCACAAATAAATATATCTTTTTCTGCTTTCCATGTCAGACTGCTTAAAGAAGTATCAAAATTTATTCCTGGTAAATAAATGAGTGAAGTCAATAGACAACAGTAATAAAATGTAATAGAACACAGGAAAAGACACCTTCTTTAGCATAAGGACATCTAATTGGAAATCACACAGTAAAATAGAGGTGTCAAGTCAATTATGATTGTAATAATTTGAAAATTATTATTACCTATCAATTCTTGACTGACAATAAGTACAGAATAGAAAAATCAGTATCTAGCATATTATTTAAAACATATATCACACATTATTGTGTGGATTCTTAATGAACTTTAATAAAAATTTTCATCACTTTTCATGAAAATTTATGATTCTTCAGTGCAATTAATACTAAAAATGAAATCACTTATATTTATTTACTTTTTGTACTCTAATTAAAAAACATAAACATGTGAAAATATTTCCTTCCTGAATTATGGCATATAAAATATGTATTAGCCTGGTAAGAACCCTATTTGGACAGTTCACTAACTGTGTTTGAAATAAAACCAGGATGTGTTGGTTACCAAAGAAGTTAGACTTTAAATTGTGGTTTGGCTATTCAAATGCCAAAATTACATTACTTTTTGAAAGGTATAGGGGAAAAATTAATCAGTCATGGTAGGTAGACAATTAATCTCAGCAGCAGATTCTTCTTCAGTTACTAAATTCCGTCATAAATCACTGGAAAGAATTTCCCTTTCTTCCCAGAAAATTGAGAAACTATGACTACGTCTAAGACTTAGGGTATGCTTGTCTTTTCAGAAAACTATCAAACTGCTTTATTTGCCTTACAATCTGAAGTGAAGCAGGACGGACTTGTATCTTTTCCTAGCTATAAAACGTTTCTACGTACTACTTTGCCACAGGCTTTGCCACAGGGGAAATAAACAAAAACATCAAAGAAATCCCGGCGATGAAACACCTGCTTAACCAAATAAATCACTGAATGCTTTTTTAACCTTTAACAGCATTACATAACTTTTACAAAGACTACTCCTGAGTAGCCCGGATCCATCATTTAGCCTCCAGTGGGTGATAGGAACAGAAATGATAGAGTTTAGCTAAACAAATGTGGAGTTAATTGGTAATGGAGATAGGTGGTTAGATCGATTTATGAGAAGATGGAAAGTTTAAGGCACCACAAAAAGAAATTTTTTCTGCAAGAAATCTCCAAGAGGCTTACAGAACTGTGAATACTGGGGGGTTTATTCCTACTGTATCATACAATGGACTTTACAGGCATTTTAGTTGAAATAGGGAATGTATGGAGCTGGAGCAGAATCCAGTAAAGAAGGATGCTTTGGAAATGGCCCATATGAGGGTTTTTAAAGCTCCTTTCCTTGTTTTCATATCTACACCGTTAATTAAAACATTAAAAATTATCTGTTCAAAACTATACCTTCAGGAAAACTATACAACCACTTCCCCTATCTCAACAGTTCCTTTATCTATTGCCATCTATTCTTTATTCAGCTCCTTAATCATTTAATCATTTTTCAGCTAGTTCCCACTTTCTCCAGCTTCAGAGTAATTTCCTCCTATGTCATTACAGTATATATTTTACTACTCAGAAATAGTACTACATACCACATAAACTCTGCCTAGCTGTCCTTATCAAAGAAAGACATTATATATTCTATCATATCCCATTTTCCAGTTCCCCATTTCTTTAAGTATTTTTCTCCCAAAGTTAGTTATATCACCTGTCAAGCTGGCCTTTCAACCTCTCGAACAAATACTTGGGAATAGCTCCTTCCAACACAACAAGATCAATGAACTACAGCAAGAAGTGATTTGTTTTAAAACCCACCCTTGTGTTTTCTTCATTTTCCTGCATTCCCAGTTAATGGCTACAGCAACTGTAGAGCTGGGACACTGCTAAGTAAGTAGAATTATGCTGTGGTTCTTGACTATCCTAACAGAGCAGACTGTCCACTGTACCTCTACCTTTGGCCACTGTACAATTCCTATTTCTGACCTAGCCTTGAAGGACTTCACTGGAAACAAATGGAGAGGGAATATAATAAAAACTAAGCAAAGGTAGTATAAAGGCAAAAATAAAAATCTAACACAAATGTTTCCTTGCATATCAAATTCTTATTTTACCTAGCCTAGCTGAAATACAATTTCATGTATAAATTTGAGGTGTGAAAATATGTTCTTATAACCCTTGCCTGTAGTTATGCAGTTAGTTTTTTGGAAGGGTTTTTTTCTCCTTATTTTATGTCTGAGGGTTTGATGTATCTCCTTTTACCTGTTTGACATTATTTTGGTTGGCTGTGTGAAGTTAAATGAGAGCGAGCTGCTAGCCATAACAAGCAGAAAACAAAGTAATGTCATCATTAGGATCTCTTCAGTCAGAACACTAGAGTTCCTCGGGGGGAAATAATTGGTGAACCAGTCAGTAAGAAATATCTTTCACCAGCCCATTTCTCAAGGTTAGAAAGACCACTGAACTGTTAAGGACCTTGGCCTGGAGGAAAATAGAGGGGAATGTGCAGCTGAAAGAGTCACAGTATTCGGGAGGAGGAAAGTCTGTCTCTGCCAAGTTAGACAGAAGCTGTTGCAATGCTGTGGTATGGAGCTAAGGTCATTTCCCGAGACTTCAGATCTCAACTCAGTGTTGCAATAGGTAAGCCCGAGGCTGTATGCATCCTATATACTTTTGCATGAATAAACAGTACATCAATTTAAAACACATTATTCTGTGTCTCTGTAATTAGTCACATGCCCAGGGCTCCTGAAGAACAGTGTCTTCTTACATTAACTGCATTGCATTCTCTTGCAGTCATACCATTTCAAACACATGAAAGAGCTCCATATTGAGACTGAGAGATTTGTGAGGATCCACAGAAAGATTTGAATATAGTAAGGACTGATATCTATAGATTGATACTTCTCTTAACAAACCACAAAGAAGGAGTACAAAGCCCTTTTCACCCCTAATCAGTCTGTGAGGACAAGCAGTGTTATCACCAAGTCATCTACCTGTGTTAGAAAGCTAACCCAAGTAAAAGAACCCACAGGACGGAGTCTAGGAGGGAGGTCACAAGTGCAATTTACCCATAAGCAGTCAAAAGCAAAAAGAGTGAAAAATGAATGATTTGACATGACAACACTGAAATGAAATAAAAAGGTAAAACAATTTATTTTGACACATTCCTGTCAAGAACAGCGTTAGAAATGATGCGGTCCCACAAGATGGTTCAGCTTTCTTTGGAAAAATGCAGTTTTGTCAAAATTGTTCAGTGTGATACTTTTCAACCAGATTTACAGCTGTGGCAGTAACTCCCTCTTGTTATTAATATCATTCTTCCATAGCATCTATCAATCTCAAGATGCTTCACTACGATAGTGAATATTATCACTAAATATCATCATTGCCCTTGTTTTACAGATGGAAAAAAGAGATACATAAGTGGGGACACAGGATATCTTACACCAGGGTGCTTCATCAGTGGAAACAGGTACAGAAACATAAGGTATGTGTCATACCTGGAGGACTAGACCATGGAGGACTACCACAGCTGTGCCATGGGCAAGCCACCTACACCACAGAGGCTGTTTACTTTGCATGCACCTGTGCATGCATACCTCTGCATACTACTGCGGCTTCCATACTCACCAGGAACTTAAGGACCTTTGGGTACAAACCTTGTTGCACCAGCCAGCTATGCCCTCGCCCCTTAGGTGAGGGTACAAATGTAAACTATTAGTAAGTTTTGTTTTACAAAATAAACAACTGTTTTCACAATGAGGAAAAGGAGGGAGACATCCTTACCAATAACAGCAGTGGTGATCTGGAGCCATATATCATTCCCCTTGGTCCTGTAAATTAAACACAGCGAGGAAGTATTGTTGGGATACATAAAACACAGCATCTCCTACTAGCCATCTTCCCATCCATCCAACCCTACAATACCTCAAAGGTCAAAGCTCCCAGTTACACTTGAGGAGTCCATGCAAGTGCTGGTGGTCAGAGGCTGGGACCACGCTAAGGCCAGGACCACGTTAAATTTTTAACAATTTAACTCTGTGGAAAGCCATATAGCAGACCCAGGTGACATCTCCTGGCACTATTTGCTAGTACAGAGTACAAGCAGCATGAGTTTATTTCCATACTTATTTTTTTTACAGAAACTCTCCAAAGTCCTTACTTTTCTAAAACAGTTTATTTGTGGACATGCCTCAGCTTTCCATGCTGAAATCCCAAGATGGGCATAATATATCTGCTTTTATCTCACATTTTTCTATTTAGACTGAGCCATGATATGCACTTATATGGTGCATTGAGCCATGCAACCCTACCTTCAGCAAAGCCAACAGACTTACTTATAATACTATTAGCTATTACTTTGATGATATTGTGTCTTAATTGACTATATTAAATGAGAGATTTCATTTTTTCTATTAAAAAAATATTTTTGTGAGCTTTCTCCCAAGGCCCAAGAGATACCTTTATCTATTTCACAAAATTTTATGTGTACCAGCCAAACTAGATCAAGATAATGCCTTTAGCAACTCCAAATTTGTTTTCCTCATGATACCATTGTTTGGTTGACCTGTAAATAAATGTTCTAGCACAGCTCTTCTCTTTGGAAGAAAACAAGCTAAAGTTTAAACCATATCAGAAGTTTAAAAATTTAAAATTAAGAGTATCACATTACAGTAGCTGAGAGTTCTGTTAAAATCAAGAACATGTTACAAATTGTTCTAGAATACACAATTTTATAATTTCACTTCTCACTGAGAAAAGGCTGATATGCCATTACTGGAGACAGCGGGAAGTACCAGATACTGCATAGTAAAAAATGTGAAACAGCAAATAGCGAGCCTTCAAATAGCACAGGGCAAACATGTATAGAAGTGTCAAATGAAACCCCAGGGAACACTATATTGAATTCTGAGTTCTTTAATAGCATTATAAGACAACATAAATAAACATGGGAAACTTAGACAAGCTAAAACCTTCTGGGAGTAACGGAATAAGAAAGATCAGCCACTAAGATATGTTTGACTACTCTTTTCATCTTCTTGATAATACTCATATCTGACAGCCTTGTAATTCTTTTTGGTTTATGCAATCATAAATAAAATCTGTTGCAGTAATCATCTTCAGTGAGGACTCTGAATCATTGTCTTTTTGGATGGTGCCATTAGTGTTGGTCTCACTTGTGTCTAGAAATGTTTTGGTTGCTAAGGAATACAATGCATTAATTAGAAATTCCACTCCAATTACAATGGAAAAGATCTGGTCTCTACTACAATAATTCACAAAACAACTTGGGGGAAAAAAAAAACCAAACCAACCAGAAAGCAATTAAAAATGAAGAACAATCCGGCATTTCTCAAATTGCAGTTCCTTAAGATCTGCTTTACTAAGTTGACTGATTTATTTTGAAAGGCCTTTCTAGAAGGGCTCAATGACACATACAGGAGGGACGTGGTGCCAGTTCGGTCAGCATGCCATTGTCAGCTTCTTCCTTGCCTGGGTCTGCTACAGGCAGGGCAGAAAATGCACAAAAGCCAACCTTTGCATCAGGGGTACTGGAAGGTCACCCATCACATCTAGGTATCTAAAAAGAGGTTTAGCTGCTTGAAGCGCAGTTTCAGCAGAAGGCTCTTAAACAGAAGGTGTGATCTGAAAGCCCCCGTTCATGAATGTCACCAATGCTTAGCATGCTGTCATAGCAGAGATCAGACACCGTTTCCCTCGTGTGACCTCAGTCAGAGAAGGCACTGAATATTCATCTTCCACACCTTGTGGCAATTATGAGGCTAAAAGCAAAAGGTGAGCTCTGGTCAGTTATTTGAAAAATTAGTAAAGGCCTCAATCTGCAACCCTGAGTAGTGTATCTGAGAACAAAAGCAAGATCTGGGACCCATCAAAATAGTCAGCCTGTCTCACTGGCTACTCATGTCTACTGGCTACTCACCTGTCCTGGTTTCGGCTGGGATAGAATTAATTTTCTTAGTAGCTGGTACAGTGCTGTGTTTTGGATTTAGTGTGAGGATAATGTTGAAAACACACTGATGTTTTAGTTGTTGCTAAGTAGCGCTTATCCTAGGTTAAGGACTGTTCAGCTTCCCATGCTCTGCCAGCAAGCAGATGTGCAAGAAGCTGGGAGGGAGCATGGCCAGGACAGCTGACCCAAACTAGGCAAAGGGATATTCCATACCATAGAATGTCATGCTCAGTGTATAAACTGGGGGGAGTTGGCCAGGAGGGGCAGATCGCTGCTCGGGCATCAGTCAGCGGGTGGTGAGCAATTGCATTGTGCATCACTTGGTTTTTTATTTTGTTTGTTTTATTTTTTATTTTATTATATTCATTTTCATTACAATTATTGTTATTATTATTATTATTATATTGTATCATTATTACCATTAGGGTTACATTTATTTTACTTTAGTTATTAAATCGTTCTTATCTCAACCCACAAGTTTTACTTTTTCTCTGATTCTCCTCCCCATCCCACTGCGGGGGAGGGGGAGTGAGCGAATGGCTGCATGGCGCCTAGTTGCTGGCTGGGCTTAAACCACACCACCATCCTAGTGCTAACTCCACCAGGTCCTCTTCTGAAAAGCCTCAGAATCTGCCTACATGGGTGGATGAAAGGGAGCTTTGGCTGCACCCTGAGCTCCGCAGACATTGCTCAATTCATTAAAGCTGCATTATTCCAGTGCTGTGGTGTGTTTACATTACTAAGGCTGAACCAGGACCCAGATCAATCACTGAAAGGTTTCAGCAGAGCTGGACTCAAAGCTAGTGTGTCCTTTCTTCAGCTCTTACCATTGTGTGTAAACTCAAGGCACAATCAGACCATCTAGTGGTAGACACATTAGAGGATGTTACCTTTCCATTTAATTAAAGAAATGGAGGGATATATTGCGGTCAGGCTTACTAATCAGTCACTGTAAAAATATCCTGGCCAAAGTCCCATTCCTTAACAATGGTAATTGCCTTGCTTTCTACACAGCTTCTAGGTTAATTGACAAAGCAAATCTAATAATTTTATTAAAGAAAAAGAATAATACTTTGTTGAAAGTAGTAACTAAAGAGTTATCATGGCTGCCATTTCACAAATAACTGAAATATTTTTTTTTACCATCTTCTTAAGGAAGCAAGGTTTCTATTTCATCCCTGTGCATATGCACAAGCAAGTGGGAATATTTATCTGTTTGTTGTTCCCCTCATGAACTCTTTCAAACCTGTTGGAAATCTTAACCAAACTTAGCAGACTGAACAGGCAGGCATTGGAATTTTTCAATCAGCAACACAGTGGAAGAGAGTGAGCCTTGGGGGGATCAGCACAGCATGAAATCACCTTCTCTTACATCACATAACATCTGTACAGGGGGAGACTTTCTGAATGTCCTAAACACAAGGAGAGCTTTGATCGACTGTAACAGACTGCTAGAATTCTGACCGCAAGACACACATCTGCCAAACTACACCTTTTTTGTTCCATTGCTGATGAAGGCACAGGCAGACATGAAGACATAGACTGCCTTCTCACAGAATACTTACAACTGCTCAAAATGGACTATGAAACATCCCCAGTGTTAACTGAGAAATAATTGCCATTTCAAAGTTAACCACCGATGTTGTAACTAGCAACTGTAGAACATAAACAAAAAAGCAGTCTTTCAAAGACCATTTATGGTCAAGTATAAGATTATCCTTACCTAAGAAAAATCCTAAAAGATGAAAGTGACTTCACACTCACATCTGCATTATATAGCTTGAGGGTATCTGATCAATTTTTCCAGCAGGGCGACTACTTCTGTCATCTCATCTATTAGACCTGAATGTCCTCCGTGTTCTTAATGGAACTCTTTGTCTTCAGTAGGTAGATATTTGATGTCATCCCATTTGCACAAATCTTTCTCTGAAATTTGTGGGGATTTGGCTACAGTTTCACCAAAATAATAACTAGGCAAAACAAAGTTTAACCATTCCGTTATTCCCTTCCTGCTCTCACTTGGATGTTTTCTCCCAGTCTAACCCATTTCTCTGCACATTCTGCATCATTGATTCCTGTGCAAATTTTTTTAATAAACTTGCTCGGGGTCACATCCAACTCTGTCTGCATCTTAATAATACCCTGGACATCTCCCTCTTTGGCTGCTGTTCAAAACCAAATGTCATTAATGGTTTTAGCTCTATTAGGTACAGGCCTGAGCTGCATATTTTATAGCAGGAAGTTCTGCACAGTTTGGTCCAGGAAGGTAGTAGCTCTCTGTATTTGAGGATTAGTTAATTTTTATTATCTTACACTCCAGGAAGAATCTCTAAATTAATAAGTCCCTCTCAGCAGCAATGATATACTCCTCCAAGGCATCTTCTAAACATGTTTCTTTCATTTCCTATGTGCTAAGAGGTAGCTGGGCTTATTAGAGATGACATGAGACGTTTCAGTTTAGCTGAGGTAACAGCCTGCTGCCTCTGAAAGAGGAGGTACTGCTGCTCTCCTTTCAGCCTCCTCACGTACTCTTGCTTCCAGATCAGTTTCAGGAAAACGGTAGAAAACTGAGAAGCTAACCTGGCAGTTAAAAACAGAAATGGAATAGCTTAGCTGATTTACCATACAATCAGCACAAGAGAAGCAGGGGAATCTGTTCCTGGAAGTGGGAGGGGAAGAGGAGACAGGAAGGGAAAGAAGACTGACAATTCCCTTGAGCTGTTAACTCAGCCTATGCCATGAAGTTACGTTGTGCAACTTTGTCCTAAAACAGCAAAAGTTATTTTACTTGGACCATACTGAACAAGGTACAGTGGGCAGTTGCTGCTCTTTTTCCTGAAATTCTGAATTAGTCTGTCCTAGCTTTCATATCATTCCATTTAGAAGGGCAGTAGAGAAGACCATAGAATGGCATGAACTCACAATCTGATCAACTTACAGGTCCCTTGTATCAGAAAAAGAACTCTAGCAAAAGCCACAAAAACTTCATAAACATGTAACTTCTTCCTTCCATTTCACTTTAAATTTTCAAAAATTATTTGCAGTGATCAAGGCAATGTATATTGCAAAATATAGCTGCATTTTCACAATTCTAAATCAAATTGAGTGAACCTTGAAATAGCAGAATCCTTTTATGATCTCTCAAAGAATCAAAAAAAAAAAACCCAAATTCACCAGTGACACTGTTACTGTTCTCTGATATTTCCTGAGATTGATTTTCAGAATAATAAATGTTTATCTGGAATTTATTTCTGCTTGTAAACAATGCTCTGTCAGAAAGCCTGCACAGTAAAAAATGCACAAGCAGCAAAGACTCATGAATTAAACAACACATTTTAATTTCTAAAGTCTGAGAAAAGCGTGTTATATTGCACACTTTCTCAGTCTGAAAACTCTACGTCATTTTCCTGTAACCTGGATGTTAAGTGTATCAGCATATATATGAAAGAAAAGGATAGATTGATGGTACCATGGCTAAAAAGCAGAATAATGCATGACAGAGAAAAGACTTGGAAACTCCTATGCACCAAATCACATCCACTGAATGCAGTAAAATATGGATATCGAGCTTTAGCAAAACACTGCTGTGCATTTGGAATAACTGGTCTCCTTTAATTAACACCTGTGTTTACCTTTGTTGCTTTCACAAGCAACGTACACCTTAGTAGTTTCCATGGGCTGCTTAGATGCAAGAACAGAACACTCTGGTTTTGAAGGCAAAACTTGACTAAAAAGGACAGTAGAACCAGTTAAAATGTCAGCAATGTATTGTTTCACTCCACATCCAAATTATACTTCAGTTGAATTTCAGCAAAGATGCCACTTGTTGCCGTGACAACAGCTGAGGCAAGATGTATCGACAAAGGAGAATTCTGCATTCCACATAAAGGACAAGTTATGTGTTAGCACAGACAAAAGAGTAGTAAATGGCCTCTCTCTTCTGAGCTTCATGAATACAAACACCTCAGAACCAGACTAGAAAGGATAGTTCTTCTGTTCAGAAAAGAGAACAATATGACAAGTCTTTGACATTGCAGATCTCCTGTTCTTGAATAGCTCACCCCTCACATTGGATCTATAAACACCATCTGTGTACACTGAAGAAACATTTCCAGAAAAAAATGAGTCATATACCAGATCTCTTGTCAGTAACACAGCAGACAGATTTGTAGCAAATGATAAATAAACCAACAATAAGCTAATATCCTAGAATTTAACGCAAGAATTATAAAGTAATTGCTTACATAAAATGCATAAGACACATTACAAGTTTATCTCCATGCTGACAAACAGTACATCTAGGTCTTTAATACGCCCTTCTTGTTTCTTACTTTACTACTGACCATGGTTAAATTGACAATTTTCAGCATACGCCATTCTTGGATTTCACTCAAAGTCTCATCATTTGAATATATATTAGACGACTTGAAAGTTACTTATTAATAAATGATCTGGCATGGCTTTCAAACTGAACAGAGGAAGGAGAAGCAGGACAGGGAACACCCACTAAACCACAGAAATTAAGAGATTTTTCTAGTTTGCATAGGTGTTGTGGTTTCAGCCCAGACGGTGACAATACACCACGCAGATGCCTCCCCCCCGGCCACAGTGGGATGAGGAGAAAATATAAAGGCAGGCTCGTGGGTCGAGATAAGGACAAGAATGGATCACTCACCACTTATGGTCACGGGCAAGAGACAGGCTCAACTTGGGGAAGAAACAAAATCAATTTAATTTACTACCAATCAAATCAAAACAAGGATACCAAGAAGTAAACCCAAACCTCAGAACGCCTTCCCCCCACCCCTCCCTCCTTCCCGGCTCAGCTCCACTCCCGGTTCTCTCTCCCTCCTCCCCCCGGCGGCGCAGGGGAACAGGGGATGGGGGTTGGGGTCAGCTCCACACACCTTGTCTCTGCCGCTCCTTCCTCCTCAGGGGGAGGAGGACTCCTCACACTCCTCCCCTGCTCCAGCGTGGGGTCCCTCCCACGGGAGACAGTCCTCCATGAACTTCTCCAACGTGAGTCCTTTCTGTGGGCTGCAGCTCTTCCTGAACTTCTCTGGCATGGGTCCTTTCCACGGGCCTATCTTCAGTCACACGCTGCTCCAGCGTGGGCTTTCCCATGGAGTCACGGCCATCTTGGGGGGCCTCTGCTCCCCCGCTCCCCTCCATGGGCTGGGGGGGACAGCCTGCCGTCTCACCACGGGCTGCAGGGGCATCCCCTCCTCCGGCCCACCTCCTCCCCCGCCTTCCTCACTGACCTCGGTGTCTGCAGAGGGGTTCCTCTCCCATTCCAATCCCCCCAACTCACTGCAGGTTCCCCCTCTTAAATCTGTTCTCCCAGAGGCACTACCGCCATTGCTGATGGGCTCGGCCTGGGCCATAGGTGGGTCCGACTTGGAGCCGGGGAAGCTTCTGGCAGCTTCTCACAGGAGCCATCCCTGCAGCCCCCTCCCCCGCTACCAAAAAAACCACGCCACACAAACCTATAACAATAGGTCAAGAGGTTTCAGGATCTAGCAAACGTGAGTGACTTGCATGAGTACATTTAGTTCTTACAGCTCATGGTATCTCCTATGACAAAATCACAGCTAAGATAGAAACAGCATTGGCAAAGCCCTGCACACGCACATACTACAGGACAAACTCTGTCCAAAAGACCTTACAAAGGCATAAACAAGACAGATAAAAGGTGGCATGACAAAGAGACCCAGAGGAGTAATTTGCCTGACTGAACCCATCATTCCTTAAACAGGTCAATCACTTCCTAGCCTCTAAGTAAATGATCAAATGCTCAAAGGACCTTTCTGCAGGGAAGCAGTTAGGAGCCCTGTGTCCTGGCTAAATCTCAGATGACGCATTCTTTCACACCCTGAATTTGCTGAGCTGAGGTCAGTTGAAATCTGAGCTTAATATATTTATATTGTTTTGCTCATTTCCTTTAATTGTTTTGTTTGCATAAGTTGTTTTTTTTTTCTAACAAATATTTCCATGAATAACTGACATGCAAGGAAT
Organism: Aquila chrysaetos chrysaetos; assembly: GCF_900496995.4. Taxonomy (NCBI): domain Eukaryota; kingdom Metazoa; phylum Chordata; class Aves; order Accipitriformes; family Accipitridae; genus Aquila; species Aquila chrysaetos. Next base: position 25,131,887 of record NC_044004.1, read on the forward strand.
TACTTATCATGAATAAAATGCTGCTTGCCATGGGACAGAGTGTAATGGCTATTGAAGACTATGCTACACGTTTAGAGTGTACTTTCCAAATATTAAAGTAAGGCCAGCTTCTGTCTCTAAACAGCATGTATCCTGAATAAGAGAGCTGGAGAAAAGAGTGCAAGTTGATCAAAGAGTACAAGAGTTGATCTCTATTTCTGAGACTTATAGATGTGTTGTAAAATTCCTGAATAGGGAGTGGCCTTATGAATCAACTCAGAAAAAGGTTTTGAAACATGGAGACAGAAGAATGCATGGAGATGACGGTATCAGGAACAAAGCATGAATTGATGAGGAAGACATCTTTTGCAAATGATGTACAGTAACAATATGAAGAAAAAGAGCTAGGTAGAAAATTAGAGGTGCAAAGTTATGCAAGACTGTTGGGAAGAAAGATTAACAAAGGATGCAGTATGAGAAAGGGGAAGGGAAGGTACGGGGAAAAAAAAAAATATATATATATAGTCAATCAGGTGACATGGGGAGATGATCCATGAATCTTTGTGTGAATAAATGCCAATCAACATGAATACAATCTGCAAAAACAACTGTCCTTCACATGAAGGATTCAACCCACCTTTCACTCCCAAGGACAATGTCCTACTTTCCAGCTTAAAGGCTATTCTAGGATGAGTAAAAGTGGGGAGAGAACTGAGATTCTGTTTGCTTTATTAGCAGAACTGACCTGGGATCAGAAAGTTTTGACTTTGGGATGTGAAGGGAAGTGAAGTCAGAGAGAGAGAACTGAATTCAGGAAGAAAAAACCATTGGCAATAATCATCATGGCAAGAGCAAAGTGATCAGCAGAAGCAAGTAAAACAAATTTAGACGTGGATTGAACAGCACAGAAGTAGAGAAGATAGACATCTGGAATGTAAGTGACAGAGTCAAGTGAATGAGAAAGGCTTCTTATGTTGCCTATTCTGAAATAAGTCATGATAAAGGGTTCAAGAAGGAAATAGGGAATTCCATTTTATAAAGATAAGATTTTATAAATCATTTTATAAAGGTTTATAGGGTGTGAGGTAAGAATATTACCTGACAAACCATGAGCAGAACTAAATAAATGACCCAAGAGTGAAAATACGTTCCTCCACAAGATACAAAAAACCCCTTGGCAATCACTAGCTACTTTTAAAGACCAGACTTCAGTATCCAAGTCAAACACTGCCCTCATCAAATTCAAAAGCTTATCTTCATCAAACAGAAAGTACTATATGCAGAAAGTACAACATCAGAGTGAGAAACAGTATTCTGTAACTTTACAATATAAAGTTTCATTAATGCAATCTCTTTCACTCTGTTCATAATTACATCTTTCATTAGCTTGTATGATGTTGAGCTTTTAGACCCTGCTTTTACTATTTTTAGCTTTGATCTAGAATTATTATTTTCTGTGTTTCAATTTTATTTTTGTCATTTTTATTACCAGCCTATTGAAATGGAGTGTTCACATTGTTCTGACTGAGCACTTAAAAGGAAACCCATTAGCAAGATGTTGAATTTGTATTTATTCTTCCTGTGGAAAACAGAGATCTAAAATATTACCCTTGTCTTCCAGTTTTATCCTTTAGCAACAACAACCCTTCTACTTTTGAAAGTTCAACAACTGAAAATGGGAAAAAATGGGAAAAAACTAAGTTTTCAAATTATAATACACAATTTTCTTGATATGGAAGACTCTTTAAGGCTAGTATTTTCTCTCTCAAATGATCACTTAACACTTTAATTTCTTACTCGGTCCTCTCCTAGTATCCTTCATCCTTTTTTATCTCCATTTATTTTTATATCACTGGAAAGCTTAATTTGACTTCTGCAAGACTGTGAAATATATAGCACCATTAGAAGCTGTTATAGAGACCACATGTGAATGAATGTTTTGTGGTGCCTATAACGTTTGTGGAAATAATCATAATTCTCTTCCCACTTTCTGGATTCAAACATGTCTCATCTTGATAGGACTGGTCTAATCAACAAGCCTGAGGCTAGTCTAAGGGGGCTTGTCAAACTGTTTTATTTAAAAATGGAAAAAAAAATTAATGAGTCACAATTGTTAGTCCCTCTTCATATAATTGTTTATATTTTAATTAATGGCTTGCTAATATCAATTACAAAAAATACATAAATTATGAAAATATCTTGCAAGGTCTGAAGCCTAAGCTTTGTTTAATCAGGTGGATATTCTCAGCACTTTGCCTTACTCTTTCTCCTCAGCATGATAAATGTTTCAGCATTTAACAGTAAATGTCACCCTGAAGGTGAAAGATATGGGTCTGAGTCCCCCCTCAGGGAAAGGGATTTAGTCTTCTATACCTCCCTCTGAAATTCTTGATAAGAAATAAGATAACCTCCCTCCTATAGTTGTGTTTTGTGGGACTCTGCTCTACTGGGTCCTATGCAGAAAATATTTTGGTTTGGATCCCAAGATAGGTTAGGTGTGAAGCAGGTGTTTAACCCTGTCAAAATGGAGTTGTTTCTTGACACGTCCAGAAAAACAATCCACTTCATTTACTAAGGAACTCTACACTGAAACTGAGCACCTGCAGACTAGGTAGTAACTAACTGGTAAGGGTGATCCTGAGGGTCACAGTTTTGGATACAGACACGAGAATGATCATTGATGGAGGAGCCACTTGAAACCACTTACCACACCAGAAACATAATCTGGTTTTAAAAACAGCTGTAAAGTATATATGTATTGCAATTAAAGGTATATATGTATTGCATTTAAAAGTATATATATTTATGGCTATGAAAACTATGACTTACAAGTCTGCATTTTCTCATTTGTTTCTTAATTCAGCATATGTAGAATAGACAAAAACAATCCTGAGTGACTGTACAGCATTGCTACTCTTTGTCTAGCCAAAAGGAAACTGGTTTGGCTCACCTCATAGAAATGCTGCCTAGGAGTCATAGGGATCCTCGTTCAATTCCTGATTAGTAATGTTCAGCCTGTGCACACACACCAAAGTTAAATCTCCAGATGGGAAGGCTTTACTAATTAGTTAAGTCTGCTCTCGTATCAGTCCATCACATGGCAGATATACAATGCTCTGCTCTAAGCTATTCTGTAGTTTCACAGCTCCTGCAGAATTTACTGATTCTGCAGTTGGCTATTTCCCAGATATGCTTCATTATCTTTACCTGGTGGATCCAGGGACATTTTCAGGCTCTATTCTCTGAGGCAATCATCACACAGATTAATTACATTGATCAGTCACCTCAGATCTGGAGAATTTAAGCTGACCCTAAATCAAAAAAGTATCTTGTAATTCATGTAACAAATATCAATTACATAAACCTCATTATTGCATATATCAAAGTAATTTAATCCCCTGCTATTGCAGCCAATCAGTTCACCTTCAGATCAAGACACTTATATTATCACTATCCTTCACCTAGACAAAAAAAATTGCAGCTTTATTCTGTCAAAAATGAAGCAATCATTTCTTTCTTTAGTTCAACAGAAGCATTTTGTTTGTTTGGTAGTAGTGCTGTTAAGTAAAGTCAGGATTTAAGTCTCATATATGCAGCTATCTGTAATTATGTTTAGATTTTTCTAGCTGTTTTTTAATATCTGTAGTAAACATTTACTCAACCAGCAAGTGAGATTGCCATCACAGCACTTGAGTCTTTTCATGGTCAAAAGAGGAACAAACTGTCAGTCTTTATGCTATCCTGTCCTTATACGTTTTAAGAAAGTTCAAAGTGCTTATCTGAAAAAGAAGTAAAACAATAAAAATAAAAATGCTATTTTATGTTTTCCTCTTTGGATTTGTCCATTGATAAAAAAAGCCTTTTAGAATCTGAACCTCTAGCATCACATAAACAGTTACGCTAACCTTATCAGACACTATTCCGTAGAGTATGAATTTCTATATTGCATAATCCTCTTGTTCACATGATAAAATACATTTTTTAAGCTTAGAAAACAGTAGTGCCTGGAAACACTAAGACTTGTGCTGTAATTAGAGCATGACTGGATGCAGCAATAGCCCTTACAGCTAGTATCAGCTCTTGCCATAAATTATAGCACACAACAGTATATGAGATACTGCAGCTTCCCCTGTATAAACCAAAAAGTGTGAGATGTTGAGTGCCACTCTTAGCAGGCCTTGGAAAATGTTTACTTTCATTGCTCTGAGTGCACTATTAAATACAAACACACTCTGGCTCTGAATCTTCTGCTAAAATATTCTCAGACACTGGATTCTAAAGGATACCATCCTGATTACACAAATCCCCATCCATTTACAATAGAATTATTTACCTCCATTATGTCTTCCTCAGGTTTTTATAAAAGCAGAAATGAATGTTGATTAAGAAGAATTTCAGCAGTTAAGTTCAGTCCTCAATAAACAACCATAATTTCTACGAAATGAACCTATTCAAGTGTTCTACAGAACTGTATATATTTTTTTATTTCACTGTTATTTCATTACTTTGTTTTACTTCAGATTTTTTTTTTTCAGTCTTGTCTACTCTTCAGTTACAATAGGGTTCATAGCTACAACAGGGTAAAGCACCACTGGTGACAGATGGTTGATTAAAATCATGGACACAGATTAAGTAAGAAAAAAGTTGGAGGGCTGAAAAGAGGCAATTAAAATGGCAGCTTGCTCAAGAAAGCAAAAGAGAGGTCATTTTTGCCCTTAAGAAATGTATTAAGCTATGCTACAGTAATCAAGATTACCAACTGCTCAATGGTTAGTGACAGAAAATCCACTCTGTATGTGAATATTTTTCATCAAAATCAGTTCTCAAATTTGATTCCAGATATGCACTGTTCTTTTTTCCAAACTTAGATCAGCTCAGTCAGCTCTTCCAGAAATAGCATACAAGTCCTAGAGTGCTTGTTGCAGCTGCGGTGATCCACTTTAAGTACAGGGAGCATCACCAAACTTTGCCATCTTAAGCATTCACAGGACACTGTGGTGATCCTGTTTTCTATTTTATATAGAGCAAAACAACAACTTGATGAGCATCTTCAGAAGCAGCCTTGGATGGCTTCTAATGACAACGTGTTGGGAATATACCAACAAAATGTCTTTGACTGTAACTTTATTTTGCCTTCTAGAAACATGAGCAATTTGAAGTCTCCACCAGAAACCAAAACATAATATATTTCGCTTGCTTACAGAAATTAGGAAAAAAAATTAGCAAGAGAAGAGCTAGGGCCAATCTAGGTACATTGCTGCTGATAGATATTCTGTCTCATTTCTTTTACTATGACATTAATTTTTACAATTATTTTCACAGAATCACAGAATTGCAGAATGGTTGAGGGTTGGAAGGCACCCCTGGAGGTCTTCTGGTCCAATGCTCCTGCTCAAGCAGGGCCACCTAGAGCTGGTTGCTCAGGACCATGCCCAGACATCTCTTGAATGTCTCCAAGGATGGAGACTCCACAACCTCCCTGGGCAACCTGTCCAGTGATCAGTCACCATCACAGTGAGAAAGTGTTTCCTGATGTTCAGAGGGAACCTCCTGTGTTTCACTTTGTCCCTGGTCTCATCACTGGGCACCACCGGAAAGAGCCTGGCTCTGTCCTCTTTGCACCTTCCCTTCAGATATTTGTAGATATTGATGAGATCTCCCCAGAGCCTTCTCTTTTCTAGGCTCTCTTCTCTCAGCCTTTCCTCCTATGAGAGATGCTCCAGTCTCTTCAACATTTTAGTGGCCCATTGCTGGACACTCTCTCCAGTATGTCCATGTCTCTCTTGTACTGGGGAGCCCAGAACTGGATGCAGTACTCCAGGTGTGGCCTTACCAGTGCTAAGCAGAGGAGAAGGGTCATCTCCCTTGATCTGCTGGCAACTCCCCTCCTAATGCAGCCCAAGGTGCCTTCCTTGCTATAAGGGCACATTGATGGCTCATGTTCAACTTCTAGGACCTCCATGTCCTTTTTTGCAAAGCTGCTTTCCAGCCACTTGACCCCCTCGCATGTTCTTGTGCCTGGGAGTTGTTCCTCCACAGGTGCAGGACTTCACACTTCCCTTAAATAAGAATCCCTTAAATAAAATACACTTCCCTTAAAGTTTAAATAATTACTTTTTGTTCAGTTATAAACATAGTATTTCTTTATTGTTCATATAGTAGGTGGCAGAGGAGTTTGTGAAACCATATAGTTTTAACTGGAAAGGTAAAGACATATATGGATTTAACCATCCACTTAAGTTGGATTCCACCATGAGCATGTATTTCCTGAACTTAGGTGATTTGCTTACACCTTTTCTTGGCTTATCACTTCCTAAGTTTTACAGTGCAAGAGGAAAACCAACAGCTCATTTACACTTGAAGAAGATGCAAAGTAGGATAATGGTGGGTAGAGCTGAAATCTGAATTTTACTTTTACTGTTTTACTTAATACACAGTAAAGTCCCACGTATTAAAAAAAAAACCAACCCCAAACCAACCAACCAAACAAACAAAAAAAACCACAAAAAAACCCGCAACAAAAAAACAACAAAAAACCATTGAAACCTGCATGGTGCTGCCAGATTGATTCAGTTAGAGTGAAGCAAAATGATAATGAGTCATTTGGGGTTAAGTATTTTTGTGGTTTAACCCCAGCCAGCAACTAAGTACCATGCAGCTGCTCACTCACTCCTCCCCGCTCCGTGTGGGATGGGGAGGAGAATCGGGGAAAAAAAAGTAAAACTCATGGGTTGAGATAAGAACAGTTTAATAACTAAACCAAAATAAAATATAATAATAACAATAATAAAATATAATAATAAAAATTGTAATGAAAAGGAATATAACAAAAAGAGAGAGAAATTAGACCCAAGAAAAGACAAGTGATGCACAATGCAATTGCTCACCACTTGCTGACTGATGCCCGAGCAGTGATCTGCCCCTCCCAGCCAACTCCGCTCAGTTTATACACTGAGCATGATGTTCTATTGTATAGAATATCCCTTTGGCTAGTTTGGGGTCAGCTGTCCTGGCCATGGTCCTTCCCAGCTTCTTGTAGACCTGCTTGCTGGAATAGCATGGGAAACTGAAAAATCCTAAACTTGGGATAAGCGCTACTTAGCAACAACTAAAAACATCAGTGTGTTATCAACATTATTCTCTCACTAAATCCAAAACACAGCACTGTACCAGCTACTAAGAAGAAAATTAACTCTATCCCAGCTGAAACCAGGACAACTATCTTCCAGAAATCTCATTCAAAAAAGTGATTTTAAATTGCATTTGGGTTAACTCAAGAAACCAGTGACTCACTTAGACCCCATCCAGTAAACTCTTCTCATCCCAGACACCTGGTTATTTCACTATTCAATGTCCCTTGTCATTCATGTATGAAATTCTTTCCTTTCCCAGATTCTACCTCAGGACTTAAATTTAAGTCTGTGTTGGATCTTCCCGAGTGCAATAAATATTCTAGCAGTACTCACATCTACAGAAAAGACGTTTTGTAAACTGTGAAAAGAAACAACAGACCTGCTTTCAGGGACCAATTTCCACGCCACCAAAATCATTATTTCCAGTTTTAAGATAGGGTGTCCTTTATTTCATGGGTCTTTTTAACTTAAATATTTCACCTTTTTAACTATGTTTGTTGCACTGTGCCTGGGCTCAGGTGGAGCAAATTGACATGACCCAGTTCAAATGTGTTTCTAGTTAGAGTACAAAAATGAAATGGCTCTCCAGTGTGCATTTCGATCAATCTTTATCCCAAATATTGATTGGATAAAAGATTGCTGAAAGGCATGTGTGAACACACAGAGAAGTTCAGATGTGGTAGAAAAAAGAGTCTTCTCTACCACAAAAAAATAAGGAATAGGGAGGATAGGAAGGCTGTGAAAAACATATCAAATTCAGCCTCCTAAGCAGAAAGCTGAGATGGTATTAATCACCAATTTATTTGACAAAACTCAACAAACATTTAAACAAGCATAACACCTCACCTACAATTCATCAGTGTAAAGTGCCTTTCCCTAACAACACTCTGTGCTACACTGTGGTAGCATAGCAATAGGTACTTCAGTGCAAAATGCTTTCACTCACCCTTTTAACACCAGAAAAAAATCAAGACAGATATGGTGGAGTTCAAATAGGATGGACCTACCTATACTCTTATCATTTGTTGCTGAGGGTTTATGTAAAGCTCTGTCTTAGGAGGAATTCAAGATAAAATTGGGGCACTCCTCAAAACAGATTAAGGACAATAGAAGCTGATTATATCTGAAGTCAAGCACGTAAAGCTAGTGTGCATTCTCAGAGCTAATACAGATAGGGATCAAACTAACAGATTTGGAGACAGAAACAGCACCAACTCAAGTGACGTCATTTATTGGCAGGATCTGTTGCCATTCTTACAACACCTCATTATTAATATGCTGCCATTTGAAATTAAGTATGGGAAAAAAGCAGCCCTGTACTTCAGAAGTGAAAACATACAGCCTGTGTGAAACACCAGCTAGATGTTATAATTAGAGACGCTGCCAGGTGTCACCTAGCAATCTGTGCACAACGTAGGCTAGCTGTCAAGATACACACAACACCAGGGTTTGAATTGATCCCCGGTATCAACAGAAAGACTGAATCCCCAGACATATGAAAATTTTAAGTTAGAATTTTTTTGTAGCCTGAAACACCGTAATTGTAGAGAGTGCATGAAAAAGCAGGTTCAACACTACTTGCTTAGGATCCCCCTGCCCAGAATTGATGCTGATAAAACACATCACCCCAAAGCAGCACATGTGGGTAGGCAGGTGAAAGGCAGTGGACCCCCCTCTCTTTTTAGACGTGAGGGGCAGTGCTGTGTGTGTGCCCTCTGGGCCTTTCATACAGCAGGAGAAACATCACAGTTTGAAACATTTCTGAAGTGTTCAACCTTCCTCTATTGCCTCTTGCTCCCTGGAATAAACCAAAGAGTGAGCAGATGCCACTACATCATGTCTGCATCTTTCACCTCTCTGCATCTTTACTGTATGTTTTAGAGCACTTCCAATAAAATCCAATGGATTTTAGAGCACTTAAAATTATTGCCTTTTAAGCAATAAGCAGTATTCAATCACCATGGCAACACAGCTGCTGACGTGCTGTGAGATAGGGATGGAGAGCCTATCCGAAGTGTTCATAAGAGTGACTTTGAGGAAGGCAGGCACTGTGTCTTTAACTCAGGTCTAAGAAAGGCCCTTTTAAATAAGTATGTTCATGCAAAAAAAATTCCTTTAAAACTTTTGTTTTTACTTGCACAGCTACCCCTCCTCCAGGTGTTACAGAAAAAACAAATTACTCAATAATTTCACTTCATGTAAACAGCAAGATATTTGCTTGGTGATGACCGAAAAATAAACAGTCTGGTCACATGAATAACAAACTACATTCTGGAGTATGCTTTACACTTACTTGTATCTTTTTGTGCACATATTTGTATTAAAAACAATATTTTTAAGTAGAAATGCATAGAAATTATTTAGCTCTGACCAATTTAAGACTGATGAAGGGAACAAGTGATAACTGTGAAAACAGAGAGAAGTGGCTCATACAAAAATTGCAAAAGCTAGGAAAGCAAATAGAATGATACAGTTACAAAGGGTGACAAACAAAATTCTTCAAAAATCTAATATCCATTAAGTTGATTTTGATCTAATTTCAAAATTCCTCTTTGGAAACATTCATGTTATCAGAAATAAGATAGTATTAAAAAGATCACATTTTAGAGACCCTAAACTTTAGTTTCTATCTTTTGCAAATCTTGCTTTTCTGAGGCAGGATACAGCACAGACATTGTCTCGTAAGGATTTTCAGCAGAGAATTGCTGAATTTAAATTATCCAATGTAATGGCTTCCTTATTTGTTCCAAGTTAAAGGTTGATATGACATTTCTTAACTTTTTAGCATCTTTATCACACACAGATTGCTCTCTGTCAATGATTCATTCATTTGCAACTGCTGTGCTGCACCACCCATTTGTATTTCATGCTAGCACTTTTCTTCTCTTTTTTCTGTGGTTAAGTTTAATGGATAATTTGTTTAGAATGGCTAAGATTTTTTCTTCAATATCTATGAAGAGGACTCACGTAATTAATAACTTTTAAAATATCTGCTTTAAAGTTTTTTTCTCTATGCCAATTTTTGAAAAGTTATGAATGTGCTATGTGTACATTTTTGAGTTTAAATTAACTAGCTTTTTTTTTCATTAGTTTTGGTATTTTTTACTACTAAAGTTTATTAGTCTTTTTTCTCTCTCTAGCCATATGATAGTTCTAAATTCTGCAAATTGCTGAGCAATTTCTGGGAAATAAATTATGTTTAACTTCTTTTTTATTTATGGAGTATGGAATATCCATTAGGTCATTCAACGTTTTGTTCAAATTAAGTTAAAGTAAGTAGAGATCAAGTTTTTAAAGCGATGTCCAAGCTTCTGACTTCCATTACAGTTATTACTTTGGCAAACACATTGAAGGCTGCGTTCATAAAATGTGTGCTCTATCTTGCAATTAATTTTCAGTAGTGCCCCAAATGCATGAATTGGTATCCTGTAGACAGCTCCAAAGTGTGATTGATTAAGCAGTATGATAGATGGTTTTAATGCATTTTGCTTTAATACTTGGTTTTAAATGATTGCAAAGGCATCAGAGTGATCAGTTTAGGTGTGCCAGCTTCTAATAAATACACTCAGAATAATGGATTGTCTGCATGACTCAGCTAATTCAGGAACTGATTATAAGATGCTAAAACAGAAACGCAAGGATTTTTAAAAGGAATTACTTATTCTGTTTCCTTTGTGACGTTCAACAGATTTTTCTTAATGTACTACGTCCCCTGCTTGGCTGGGACCCGTAATGCAGATCAGCTCAGTGACTGGAAGGCAGAAACTGATTCTGCCATTTTGCCCATACTGGGATCATACCACCTCCCAAGCAATCACTCTGCCGTCAGCTGTGAAGACTAGCATCAGACAACACGTTTGGGTTACTCACCGAACAACAAAAGAATGATACTGTACTTTGTTTAGAAACACAAGGTGAGAAAAAATTTTCAGTGCCTTTCCTGCACTCCCCTGCAAAAAGCCAGCTATAGAACAGACTATAAAATCCCTGAAGCAGAAGCCCTGTTTCACAGACCGTGAAGCAGCTAGCACATTTTTTGTCAGTATATCAAGAATAGATAAGAATTGTGGCCTAACTCATGGTCAAAGTTACTGTAAGTTGTGCTGTGTGCTGGGAATAGGTTTGGGAAAATGAGGAAATGGCTGATCCTGGAATAAACTGTGTGGTCAGAACAGAAGCATGGTACAAGAAACCCGTTTTCCATCTGATAAGAAATGCTTCAGACATCTCACTCAGCACCACCCAGAAGATATCTCTTGCTACACACCTGACATACTTTATTGGCAAGTCTTTCCCAACAAGACCTAATTAACCAAGGTCACCACTGAAAAATAAATTCATCCCATTTTCAGGTTGTCTAGTGTCTCTGGCAAATACCTTCATGCTTGAAATTCAGTCCCTTTTCTATACTGTACTCACCAGTGATACTGAAATACATTACAGCATGCTTAGAAATTGTTGAGCGTGCCCAAGGTGGCCCCAGGGTTGCTGTCTAGGCTATGCAAACATAACAAGCTTAAAGGACTGGTTAGGGGCTCTCACCTCATTACATCACAAGGATTATGTCCATCTTCATTTTATTCACAGTTAGAAAATGAAAGGGGAAACCAGACACTGGAATAGTTAATTTACCAATGTTTTGGTTCTAGAAGAGTACAAGTGTTGGAAAAGAATGTTGCTAGGCAGTGAGGTAAACTAAAATCTTAAGGCCAGGGCAAGGTCCAACCTAGGTGCCTCCACAGGAAACTTCCCTTAATTACAGACATTACTCTTTGTAAACATCTGCTACTTACTCTGTGGTTCCTCAAGGAAAAGAAAGACCAGGATTTGTCCACAGGAAAAAAAAAAAAAAAAGAAAGAATATTTCACAAAAGCCTGAAATAACACAATAGCCCAATCAGCTTTTCTTTTTTTTTTTTTTTTATGGGCATAAGAATGTCATACATACTCAATTGATTCCAAATTGAAAATAAGTAACAGCAATCATGTCAGATATTTTGCAGGTAAAATTTAAATAGCTGCATTTTAGTGATGAGCCATAAGCTAAAGCTTGTGGCATTCTGGCTACTCAGTGGTGGCATTCAACATTAGATCCTAACACATTGCAATGGACAGAACATTAAATGAGACCAAACAAATTGAGACAAAGTTTGAGCTGGAACAGTTAATGCAATTCAAAGTGCAAAGTACAGTATTGAAATGGTATTGAAAATCAGTGAAGAGTTTAATATTATATAAGGTATGAATCTAGTTTAAGTCAGACTTTCAGAAAATCCTACTTATATCTGACTTGAGTCTATTTACATCAGATCTGAATTTTTAAAATCCCTTTGTTTGCCACACAAGCAGAAGCAGCTCTAGGACAAAGACAGGAAAGGATCTTAACTGTGTGAAAGTAGCCACTAGGACTTTCAGACAGTGTAATTATTGAACTCTTATAACACCAATTTAAAGTGTTTCACTGTTTATTTTGGTATGAAAAGTACCTGCCCATGTTTTCATTACCTAAACTTCCTTGCCCAAAACAAAAGCATGGAGGAGTGTTCTTACGTTAGGTCAGGATAGCAGCCCTGAAATTGTGGGCTGTCTTGCCACAGCATTGAAACATGGTGGGACCACCTGCAAATGGTTAATATGATTGTTAGCATCCACCAGTGCAGACATGTTGATGTGCACAGCACTGTGGTACAGGAAAGGATGGGGTTCCATACAATGCCAATGTAATGAACAGACTTAAATAAACAGAAAATTTCAGCAATGGGGATGCAAAAGAAAATGTTAGATTCAGAAAGTAGATTTTAAAGCTTTTTTTAAAAGCTTTATATTGAATGCTCTTTCTTTGTAAACCTTTTCCTGCCTTTCAAGAGGAAGTACAGAAGAGAACCAAGAAAGGAGATCCATGCCTAAGGAAAACAATGCATGTGAGTTCTGAGATGGATACAGGGAAAAGAAATCCCCTTGGATGCATGTAAAGAAGGGTTTGGGAAGAAAGATAATGGCAGAGCTGAGAAACAGGTGAGGGGTGCTTGCTAAAGCAAGCAAGAGAAAAAAATATTTATTTAGGAGTCCATTTAAGATGGAGCTTTATACATCACTAGCATTTTTCCAACAGAATTTGGCAAGGGACCAAAGAAAGAACAGGGAACTACCATAGCAAAAGTGATAGTACAAGCCACACAACTAAGCTAGAAACCAGTTTTTGAGAAAAAAAAAATAAACATGAATATATTATATATTATTTTGTATAACATATAAGATATTCTAGAATAATAATTATTATTCTAACTATTGTTAATATTACTCTAATTATAATATTCTAATTCTAATATAGAATATTATATTCTATTTGATTCTAATAGGATGTTAACTCATATCCTTTTCTGAATAATCATTTATCCCTTTAAATTAATTTTAAAGCATTTAGAATAATTATTAGGTTGGATGAAAATTCTTTCTGATGTTTTCTTTGTTCAGACTTAGACCACTTTTCACTTATGATGCACCTGTTTCTTTTTGGTCCTCAAAGTCTGTATGGCATCTTTGGATTTCAGTGAAGAGATTTAAATTTACTTCAGTAAGGAATTAGTGAATAGAAAGATTTATAAAAGAATGAAAGTGGTTTTCCTTCTTCCTACAATTTTGAATCTCCTGAGAAAGTGCACTGTGCTATAAAAATAAATGAATAAATAAGGACACCTAATATTTCCTAACTATTTTCAGTACTTGACAATAAAAGATAAAATTGTCTATAGAGAAATTCATAAAAACTGTGTGGAGCTTCAGACTTGTAAATGTGTTTACCTGGTAAACTTCAGTTTGTTATTTTATTACTGGGAGTAGAAAGTGTTCCTGGTTTATAGCTCTATTGAAGGTTCAGAAATTTAAACAAATTGTATTTTTTCCCCTCTACAACCATATAATTTATCAAGTCAGGGCTTTGCTCCGTTTATTACGTTATTTTTCCATGCATGAAAATCCATTTGCTGCTCTGCTTCTTATTGAAAATGGTAATTTCCTGGGTGGATGCACATCTGTTATCATATTGGAGTCCAGTATGATGAGCCTGAGCGCAAAACAGTAACACACCCACCTCCTTTCAATGACACCAGAGCAACGGTAATACTCTCATTATTTGCTTCTAGTTTAATGAAACAAAACCAAGAAAATAATAAAAAAAATAATAAAACCTTTCAACACTGAATGACATTGAGAATCATTTCCACTCTTTTCATGTCCTTAATTTTCTTTTCTAAGTCATAGAATCATAGAATCATTTAGGTTGGAAAGGACCTTTAAGATAGAGTCCAATCATAAATAAACCTAACACTGCCAAGTCCACCACTAAGTCATATCCCTAAGTGCCACATCTACACTTCCACTACTCAATCACTTCCCTAGGCAGCCCATTACAATGCTTGACAATGCTTTTGGTGAAGAAACTTCTCCTAATCTCCAATCTACACCTCCCCTGGCACAACTTGAGGCCATTTCCTCTCGTCCTGTCACTAGTTTCTTGATAGAAGAGACCAGTACCCACCTCAAGACAACCTCCTTTCAGGTAGTTGTAGACAGCGATAATGTCTCCCCTGAGCCTATAGTCCTATAGATTTCAAAAGTTATTCCTACGACTATATAGGAAAATACCTGATAAAATGTTGTTAACATAGTACAAACACTGTGGGGAATAGATTCTGCTTGGCTAATAGAATCACAGAGTAATTTATGTTGGAAAGGACCTCTGGAGATCATCCTGTTTAACCTCCTGCTCAAAGAGAACCAATTCCAGCAGGCTGCCCAGGGCCTTCTCCTGTTGAGTTTTGAACATCTCCAAGAACAGAGATTTCACAATCTCTCTTGGCAACCTTTTGCCGTGTCTAACAAAATCATTAAACAAAACCCATAATGCACTTAAGAAGAAAGTCCTAAATATCTAAAGAAAATAAAAATGGCAACACTTAGAGAAAGTTTCATTTCTCCTAAGTGAGAACCAACCATCTAAAAGAAACTGAGTGTACTCTGATAATTGTCTAGACTACCTTAATAGCAAAGGAAGGGAAAGGAGAGTGGTATTGAGTAGATATTTCATCCTGCCTACATTCTAACTGGATTCAAGGACACTATGGCATAAAGAGTGTTTCTGTCCATATTCCTTACAATGATTCCTATCACCTCGCTTACCAGGTAAAAGTAGAAGATTGCCCTTCTTTCTCTCTGCCATCATAACACACTGTCACAATACTGTTTCAGATTCATCACAGATCCTTTAACAGGGAGGACTCTATGAACAGGAATCTAGTATCTCAAACATGGAAAAAAGAAATTAATGAGTCAGATATATACACGCTACATAGCAGGGTAATACACCAACAGAATAACAGAAGCTCAATCATAATTTTGCTGTTGACCTCATGGGCAGAAATTCCCTAGCACCAGGGAGAACATGAAAAATAAAATGGAGCTCTTTTTATATTAAAAATTTGTGTCTGCACATATGTGTTGGGTGGACAAGATCAAAAAGAAATTTTTAAAAATTTTGCCTTTAATGAAACATTTGAGTGGGCACCTTTAAGAGCAGAAATATAATAAAAAATGTTTATTCTTTCTGAAGTCAAGAGATCTTCCAGATTATTGCAAATAAATGCATTTGTAGTTGTAGCACCGCATGAAGTGTTAATCCGATTTAAAGTTTACTTGCACAAACTTTATTATTTAGTAAGAAACAATACACTCAAAAGCAAAGTCACCTTCAGTAACTTCCAGGGAATTTTTTTAAAGGAGAACATTGACACCAAAAAGCATTTTCCTTCTGTTGCATTTCCTTCCATTCCTTCAGAAAGTCAGAATGACAGGAGAGCCACTTCAAGATGTTTCTGTACAAAGCCATATTTTGTACAGAACATGGAGCTCACAAGTATGTAAGAAGTCAGGGGAATGTATGAAAATGTCTAGAAAACAGAAGGTTAAACATGTCAGCTCACAATTTTGAAGCCCTGCAGTTGCTTTCAGCAACCTACCAATTAGTCTTAATAAGACAGAAAGCATCCCATGGGGAAATACAGACAAGAATAATTGACAGCATGCACCTGCTTCCATAGGGAAGAGCACAAGGAGAACATTAGAAAGCGTGCAAGCTGAAATACTGTGTCCCCAGAGCCCATATGTGGGCTTTTGCAGTTTTTGTACTGTTTTTCCGTACTACCTTTAATGGATCTTTTCTGCAAATGAACATCTTTCATTTTCTGTTTGATACTGGGTAGCAGTAATTTCCTGTGTGAATGTAAATACATTTTTAATTACTGCAAACATTGTTCACACAAGGCTACAAAACATTAGCTTGCTAACAAGTACATTTTTGTCAATAGTTTTGAACCTAGCATATATTCTAATCCTAATCTCTTAAAACACTCAGTTTTATTCAGATTAAAATAAATTCATTCTATGTGATAATACTGTTTTTCCTCCTACAGCAGAAGTGTAGGGAATCCATAAAGAGCTTGGAAAAGTTTATTTTAGACTATATTAGGAAACTATGAATAATCTTTTCCAAAGTGTGTGAATTTGCAAACCAAGTGCTCCATAGGAAACCAAGAAACATCAAGTTGTTCTGGGGATTGTAATGCTAACGAGATGCAGAACATCCTCTGTGAAGTATACTGCTTCTGGTTTGATCAAGGTTAGTATCTGAAAAGTTACTTCCAATACATATTCTGTGTCCTTTTTGTGAGGTGGACTCATGTTCTTGGACAAGATTCTTCATAAGAAATAACCCTACCAAGAGAACCACAATACCTCTTACATCCTGTGACAATGATGTCAGTTATGCTAGAAAATTAAATTCTTCAACATAGTGTTTCCAAGTAAAGACAGAATATCATCTACTATTCAATAATTGGAAACACACAGCTTTGTTCTTTCTTTATTCTGACAGACTGAGGGGTCTTTAGCATTAGGCTGAAGAAGTGTGAAGTAAAACTCACAGCAAAAAAGTATTGTGACAGTATGCTTGAAAAGGTTTTAAACTGTGTAAGTAGCCAGGGCAATACTCTTTCTTCTTCTTTTATTGGTGTGTATTTTCTCAATACCCTTGCAATTCACTTTCGTTTCACTGCCTGTAAATATACTCCTGCAAATCCTTAGACCTTTCTATTAAAACACATGAATTCAGGTCATTTTTATGATATTTTTATTGGTCTAATTGTAGCTAGAGAAGCACAGAACTTAGCACAGCTTCTTTTATCCTGTTTTTCAACACTTTGTCCTCTTCGTCAAGCAAAGTGCAGATGACAGTAGTATCTGAAGACTTTATTGAAAGATTAATGGGCCCATCTGTCAGTACATTTGTCCCTAGTCACATGTTAGCTTAAGTATTGGTATCTTCAAAGCATTTCAATACATTGAAGTTTATCTCCACTGTACATCTGTGTACAGAGATGCCAGAGAAAATGAGGCAGGCTGGGGCTCCTAAAATTGCAGAGGTGTAAGGAAGGGGATTCTGCCATCATTCAACCAATACATATATTTAAAAAGTTAATTGCCAGCATTGTTTATTAAATCCAGAAGAAAATAGTAGAAGAAATCTCAGTAAATTAAAACACTGTTAAGACGTTCTCCTTCAGGAGTGTTTGGATTGCAGAAATGGAGTTTCAGGAAGAGAGGGAGGAAACTAGAAAAGCTAATGCAGTGACCTCTCTGATGCATAGATACAGCTGAGGTTGTATGACTGCACAGCCCCTCACACCCTGCCCCGTGTACAGAGGAGGTCGGCTGAGACCTGCTCCATCCCACTCATCAGGGGCCAGAGGCAGCAGGAAGACAGCATTTTAGAAATCGGCATCTTCAAACAAACCTGAGGCTACAAACAGTGAAGTATTTTCTCTGCTGCCACGTGACTGTTCTTCAGTGATTTCCCTGCAGATCCTCTGAAAGTCAGTGGGAACTGGGAACTTAATTCCCTCTTTTGCCCTCCAAAAGCTCCCTGTCTTGGGCCATACTGTGTGATTATTACACAAAAAAATCAATTTCAGGTCTTTTGCTACAAAGAGGACAGACTAAAAAATCAGAGAAAAGTTCGGTCTTTTTTTTGCTACTAGAAATAGAAAAGAATTTTATTATGCTCTATTATACCATATTTCGGTGACTTCCTACCACACCTAATAATGAAGCCAGACAGTTTTGCACATATTACTTGAATTTTCTTTATGGTAGGAAATATTCTAAGAAGAACCCCTTAAACAGGATTAGTCAAAAAGAGTTATAATTAAAACGTAAATATCTGTACAGAGAAAACAGAAAGCTTTTAGCACAGGAAAAACAAACTAAAAAACTGCATTACCTGTGGTTAATACTGCTTCAGAATTTGCTGAAAAGTAAATTTTTGAGGGTCTGACCTTTCACTTTGAAAAAGCGACAGCTATAATCCCCAGTTACATATGGCCTTCCATTGCTCTTAAGCCAAGCTTTTCAGATGTGACTGGATTTAGATATCTATTTTGATTTCCTTTGTTAAATCCAATATTAAGTGTTCATGATCTAAAATGCATATGCTTTAATACCTGATGCTAGATATTTAAATATCTAGCTGCATTTCTTAAAATCACAGGGCTAAAGAAAATACCAAGAGGTCAAAGTCCATTCCTCACTAGGTGGCAGGATCACAACACTCACATGAACCTACCTTAACCAACGCTTTTCTAATTTTATCTTAAAGATAAGACTATCCCAAGATTCCTGTCTCTTGAGTCAGTCTTTTCCAGTTTTTCATCAACTGGAAAAGGTGGCAGGGTGAGAAACCCTTGGAGATTTGCAAAATCTGTCTGGACAGCAACTTGAACAACTGTAATTAAACTAATCAAAGATATCCCTGTAGCTATGTAAATCATTTCAGGATAAAAGGCTATATATTTTTGTAATTATGTTCAGGCATGTGTATCATGCTAATCATCTGAATGCTTCATGAGATTCAAGATGATTTTTAAATTTTTTTTATTTAGAAGATAAACACTTTTTCTTATGAAAAATTCTTTTAGTGATATCTTTGTGCAGGAAAGGAAAAAATTTTTAGGAAGTCCATATGAGCAGAAGACAAGAGAAATCAAGGAATTTTAACTTCTTTAACTGGTGCAGCATCCTGAAAAGGTAATTAACAACACTCCAATACTTAAATTCCACATAATTTCAAGACAAAAATAGTGAGAAAATAATATAGAATTATTATCAACAAGTTGTTTCTACCATTGGAGATCTCTGAAGACTGATTCTGCCTTTCCAAAGTCTGATTCCATCTCATTTCTAATAGAAATATCCAGAAATTTTTATCTTTCAACATAAGATTATGATATATTAAATATTGAGTTAAAGCTGGGAAAGCATGGATACCACAATTATGTCAAAGCAAGTTTCATAAGTCAAGGAAATATTGAACTCTTTCAGTGTACTATCACAATGATAATAATAAATGTGAAGGTGCAAAGAACTTGAGTGTGTAAACACTGTAGTCTAATCCTGCGTGATTGTTTTAGGGTTGTTTCGAGGATTCCTGAGAAGGCAAACACACACACACACTGACTATAAGGGAAAAAGCAAGCCTTTATGAACTACAGAGATGCGTTATGCTAAGGGTATCTTGTAAAGCAGATTAACATACCAACCCGAGGACCGTGAGGAAGATGGACCATCTGTACATTCTTGTGCCGTCTTGTGCCGCGAGCTCAGCCCAGCAATTGGTAGGTGCCAGCTTTACGTGGGTGTCCCCATGGAGGCCGCGGTGGCCTTCCTGTACACCAGCCCGATGCTTTTCGGGAAATCCCGGTATTTATACATTTGTGGAGGAACAGGTTTCAGCACATGTGGCCAGTGGGTGCCAAAACACGCCTTGACTGTAACATAGGGAGCCTATGACGCATGCACTCGTTGGCCAGGCGCACTGCACGAGCCATAGCCATCCTGTCTATTGGTTCATGGGCTTTGTGCACGTGGCATATTGTCATAATCCAGCAGTCACGCACCGACCGTGCTTACAGCTGTACTGTGTAACAGCCTGCTGCCCGTCCTCCCCCAGTATTGCTCAGCTCTCTTATCTCTGTGGTCAGCATTCCAAGCAACTGGCAAAAACCCATCCATTTTCTGTGCTGACTGCATTTTTCTCAGCTATCTACTTCTCCCCCAGTCTTCATCCACGGACCAAAATTCCTTCTATTAACCCCTCCGTATACAGTGATATTGGTGTTACAAATGCGTAGACTTATATGTATACGTGATTTACAAGGTATACATTTTATCATGCAAGCTCTGATTAGAAGAAATTATTCTTAAAAGCATTTCAGTAAGGGAAAATAAAGAGTTATTTTACATTTTCTCTTATAATACACATGCTACCCCTTGAATGTAATACCTTTAATCTCCAGTCCCTCTTCAGGCCAAGTCTTTTATGATTAAAAAGACCAGACAGAGCTCTTGCTGAATCAGCAGGTCCATTGCCCAACTCCTGACACACCAGTCTGGTCAGTTCCTCTTGATCAAACAATTGCATGCAAACTGGCTACTGAGAAAGATCAATGGCTGACTGAATTACCTGTTATGGCACAAAAAGTCTCCAGTAAATAGTATACAACACAGTTGAGACAAGGAGAAAGGTACCTATCATCCCAGTGTTCGATTTGGGCTATTAATTTAGATACTCTGTTTCCCTAACTCTTCATTTATTGTCAGTGGAAAGCAGCAGGGTTCCCCAGAGACATATTCAGGGCTTGTAAGTCTGGCTGCTGCTCCAACGTGCTGCCTCGAGAAGCCTCTCTCTCTTCATTGACAGCAGGGGGAAATGAGGCAACCTAACCTCCAAGCTTAGGTGCCTACAGTAGGTACTGAAAAAACCTCCTCAAACCCATAAAAATGAACAATTAAGCTACTTTGGTCTCTCCTATCTGTAGATATATTTCACTCTTACTACCAGTGAACTCTCTCCCCCTTTGAACTGACTTCCTTCCAAAGTTCTACTGTCATAATTTTTTAATTTCTTTTTCCATAAAATGTCCTGCCCAGAGGAAGTTGTTTACAGGAACATTGCCAGCAGAAGTACCTTTACAATTTGGCTAGTAGCAGAGCATCTACTGGAAAACTATGCAGGAAAATTCCTTCATATCCACAGACATATATACATAAAATTATCTGGGTGTAATATCTAAAGTTCTGAAATGTAGGCAGACTGATTACTTTTGTTTAGGCAGCTACAAATTGTTTAACATCTTTGCATATTCTGCGTTATAATTCTTAGCTAATTCCAGATACCTGGATAAAAACTATGTTAACAAGAAGCAACAGGCCCCCATACATTAGTTTAATTACCACCATACTTCCTTGATACAACCTATGCATGAGAAATAAATGAGTTTTTATTCACTTTTCAGATTTACAACAAATAACTGCCCGGCAGCTTATCATCAAGTGAAATCCAGAAGCCTTGAGCTAGCCACTTAGCTCCCCAGAGATCATGAGAGCAACAGCAGCTAAACAGATGCTCACAAGCTGATCACTTCACATGAGAAAGAGATGAAATATCAAAGAGAGACTGAGAAAGGATTGGAGCTTAAGCACCTAATCCTGGTGTGCCTGTCTGACAAAGCAGCTACACACTTCTCACTGTTCAAGACCCTCTCCTTGAGCAATATTTATTTCTTATTTAGGAATCTTAATTTGGGAGTCCCTTTGGCTGGGGTCTCACGGACTCCAAAACAAGTAGTGGGAACTGAAACCAGGGTTTTCTGAGCTTCTGCAAGGCAACTTAACAGAAATACCTAAAAGACTTAGACAGCTCAAAGTTTTTGCCAACAGAGGAACACTGGGTTTAGAGTATTAATAGTGTTTAACTGATGCAGACACCAGAATGCTTCTGAGCAGTGCTCTCCACAATAGAGCTTGTTCTACTCTGAGACAAGGATATTTCCTTGGAATGGGGATATGGAAACTTCTCTTTTCAGTGTCTGAATAAGCAATTCAGTATATCTGGTAAGTCACATACCAACATTAGCTTTGTCATGCAGTAACAAAATGAAAAGAAGCAACACAGCTGTGGACCCTATGACAGCAGCTGTACCCAGAACCCAGATTTTAAGTAAGATTTATGTTTTTCTAACAGTAGTTCCAGAATCTAAGTAAAGTTGGTGTCTGTCATTGAAAGAAAATGGCAGTCATGAGCAGATCTATTGTGGCTCTTGGCTCAACCAAGATGGTACAGAAAGAACAAAAATAACCCTCATGAAGTATATCTGTAAAATCTCTGAAAAGTCATTCTAGAATCAAAAAGTAAGTTCATTGTATCATTCACATGTAACTATTGTGGTGAATTTTTTTTTTTTTTTTTGAGGGCAAAACTCAGCATTACTGTGGAATGATAAATGCCACTTAATGTACTTTAGAAAATGTTAATTAAGGGTATTCTATCAGAGAAGTAAATTTATAAAATAGCCAATTTTGAAAGAAAAGCATGTTCACGGTGTGTCTCTAACATGACATTGTTAATCCCAAAACAGTGCAAGTTATAAACCAAAAATAACTAATTAACATAGTTCTTGTCAGGGGAAGTTACATTAAGCTATTGGACAGCTTGCAAACACCAGACCACACTAATCATGCCTTCAGCTAAAGAAGAGAAAAAGAGAAGCAGCACATACAGAGCTGCTGGAAGAGCTGCTGCACATATATACAAGAGATGTTAATAATATCACTAGTAATTAGTTCATACAGAAAAAGTCCAAGTGGTATTTAGGTGAGGGTCACTTATCTTGTTACTCTGATAAGTGTGTCAGATAAAACATAACATGCCTTCATTTACCACTTTATGACAGTTGTGATATCTATGCAGCTAGTTTTCAACTTACAAATTTATGAACTGTAAAAAACCCAAGGCTCCAAAAAGGTTATTTTTTCATCATCATGCTTATTATACAAGCTTAAATTTCAAAGGCATATCATCACAAGCATTTAATTTTGATCATGTACTCTTGAGTGTGGTTTTCTCTTTCACTCAATTGTTCAGCTTCAAAAACACAGTGGCTCTGCTAGCTGAGAATCTAATGCCAGTGAGATTTATGTAAGGCATATGTATAGAAATTAGTCCTATCAAACTATTTGCAGTTTAGACAATGAACAATTTTCAGTGAAGTACTTTGTCTTTAAAGAAATTGAATTGCTTGAAATACAACTGATGTTATGCATTACTTTCCAGATTCTCAACTTTTTCTGGAATGTTTCAGTAGATTCAAGAAAGTTCATCATTTAAAAGATTTGTCATTGCTAGTTTGGACCTTTTAATTTAATTTTGGGACTATGTGCTCTGGGATCCTGCATGGCATAATGCCTTTGGGTATTTATTAAGGCTGTGTTCAAGACTGTCCAAGAGACTGAAGGAATTCACAGGAGTGTTATTTTCATACTGCCAGCACTTATCATTTGTCACAGAACTAGTACAGTAGTCCACCTCCAAAAGTAGCACTCTCCTAAGTTTCACAGAAATCAAACATTTTTTCAGTATCTTACATTAAAATTTCATCAAGGATACCATAAAACCAGTTTGGAGTTTTCCAGTCAAAATGTTATGAAACCCCAGAACAGAAAGTTTGCTAATTATGTGGTATATTACTATGAAAGAAGTGAGAATTGTTGAGAATAAATTGGATCACATTTTGTTTCTCTGCTCTGTTGGAATTCTCTTGGGGTTCATTAGTAGATAGTTACAGAAAACAGACATCCCAGAGAATGTACTGGAGAACATAATTTTCCTTAATTATTCCCTTACTAGCCTGCACAGGTTGATCTTGAGGTGAAGGCAGTAGACGTCCACAGACTGATATTTAAGAAGTTATTTTACTTGCTTGCAGTTGTACTTATGTCCTGCTGGAACTAATAAATAAAGTGTATTACTTATAAAATGCATTTACATTTTGTAATAGCAGGCAACAGGCCCTTTCAGGCCATTCTGACATGGTCTGGAATTTAAAAATATTCCCTTTAAGCTCTGTTCATTTGCATTTTCAGGAAGAAGCAAGTAATAACTTGAGAAAATTACAAAAGAAATAAGGGAGGACCTCAAACCTGCCTATCTGTTCTTCTGAGAAAGATTTTGGCCCAGCCATTATGAAAGAGCCTGAGTGTTCACATATCAAATCAACAGCAATAACAACTTTCCTAGGGGAGTACAAGGAATCCATGATAGCTCTTCAAACTAGTAAAATATGTCAGTATAAGCTTTTAAGCTTACAGTTCAGCACTTGAAAAAAATTGTAAAAAGAAAACAAAACAAGATCAAAATAATTTTTATGACTGAACTTTTTTTTTTTTTAATGAGGCAATTTATCACATAGGAAATGTTCTGAATATCAAAATCTGTTGAGCAAGGAAGGACCTTAGCGGTCAACAGGTGGCTCCTATGAAACGCAAAAGTTATTTAAGACTTATAAATTAAATATGGAACTGCTTTTGTTTTCACTGATGATGCTGTTCTTTTCAGTGATTATGAATGAAGCTGAAACAAGAGACCATTCTTTTGCTGCAACAACAACATCTAATTCCATAATGTCCATTATGCCAAACCAAGGGCAGCAGTATCCACTTATGCATTCAACATATGTCAAGGAACATGTTGCAAACAGTTTTTACACAGGCAACAGATGGAGAACACCTTTATTTCCTCATGGATCATCTGCCTCCTCTTTTTGACTATGAACTTACAGTTTTGAATCCATTAGCTGATAGTATAGCCCTTTAAAATTCATCTATTTGGCACTGTTGGTAAAAGTCTGAGAAAATTTTCATTTGGATGCAGTTCAGTATCTACCATAGGAAAATAATTTTACTTACCCTGGTGTTACCATGAACATAATTTTCTTAGTGTTTAGATCTTATATGGCAGCATTTTAATAGTGTGACCATAGAATTACAATTTAATAGCAAGTTCCAGTAGAAGATGGAGCTCTGTGATAGGCAGTCTCAATTCAACATGCACTACACAAGCCCTCTCCATCAGCTCTGGGTGCTGTATCCAGGTGGGGATATGTGCCATGCTGCTGACTCGTGGTCAGCTGGTTCCATGGGAAGCCATCCTGCATCTCGAAGTGAAGTAATGCATGTCAGGTATAATCCTGCACTAATTCAAAGTGGTTAAGGCAAAGTCACCTCCAGAGCCCCTGCGCTACTACTCTGAACTCCAGGGAACACAGTGACCAGTACAGGGCCAATTCAGTGTGGCTGGCACACAGTTAGACATACCAAACCCAGCCAAAACTAAGTTCACCTCTAATGAAAAGCACTCAGTGGCCTGAGGAATAGAAAGAGCTACTAAAGACGATTATTCTTGACCATCCTGAATCAAATCCTCTCTTTTTCAAAGCTCCTCTGATAGGTTCGACTCCATACAAGTTACCTCAATCTTAAAGAAATGCATTTCCAAAGTACACTTAGTCAAAATCACATGTGAAATAGAAAGGATCAGTTCAGAGAACAGCTGCATAATTGACTCATCTGGATGTTTACAAAACATTGGCACAAACGTTTAAAGCAGAGCCTGTAAGGCAGGCTCTTGCTGGAAGAGGGAGGGCTGCTGTGGTGGAATGTGAAATTGCAATCCAGACTACACACAACTGTTTTTTGCATGTCCTGCAGCACAAGAAATAGCACTAGTACTCTTCCTTCAGCAGACCTTGTGCAAGGGTGGGCTACTCTGAGTATCCTGTTGCAGCAGAATTAAATGTATTGCAGAAGGATTGCCCAGAGTACCCTGGCTATTATACAGCTGCCATAGGACCGGCACAGGAGCCTGTCCTCATACAAGTCAACAGTGGAGAGTCCAACATTTAGCATTTAATCTGGCAATTTCACAGACAAAAACTATTGAGCTTACATGAGTGTCCTGGAGCTGCAAAGCGTCACATTGTGGTGCAGAGGCTAATCCGCCCCTGCTCAGAGCATTCAAAATGATACAAAATTTATTCCAAACTACAGGGAAAGTAAGTGGCTGGGAACATCTGAAAAATTGAGAGAGACACAGAGTAACTCTGCAAGGGAAGGGATCCCTGTAGTCTCCTCAGCATTGCCTCCCTGCTTTTCCTCACCAGTCTCAAGTCTATTCAAAACACAAAGGTGGAATAGCAGCACTGAAAAAGGCTTACACAGATGAAACTATAAACAAGAACTAAAATAGTTTTATGCTTTGTGCATAACTATTAAGCAAATTGCTTTTCATAATTTTGTTCAAAAGATCAGAAGGCTATGTGCCAAAATACCAGCGCTGTTATATTATGTTTAAAGCTCAACATTTTAGCTTTCACACATTTGTACACACAATAGTTGAAGACAAAGATGAAAGACCATATTATGTGCCTGACAATTATATTGCCTTACTCATGTCAAGTTACAATGATCTATTTAAATTAACATTTAGTTAAAAAGCCCATCTATGACAGAAAAATCAGTTTCTTGCACACAGATTTTCAAAGCTTCCTCCTCTCTGAAACCTCCCATTCAGGATCAGTCAGCCAAGCTCCTCGCTTCCCTGGGCCTGCGTGGCAGCACCCTCTTCTGCCATTATGCATGAGAAAGACACTAATTAGGACATGTCCATTTTGGTGTGCAGAGATTACTTTGTTTTCTGATCTGTCTCTGTAAATGGTGACATACCTGGATGGTTACATGGATACCGGAAATAACTGATTCATCTATTGATCAGTGTTTACTTTAAAAGCAGGCAAAGAACATCTGAAGCATTAGCTGTGAAATCTTTTATTGTGAGTTAACAAAACATCTAATCACTCTGAGAACAGTAATTTTGGCATGAAGTATGATCTAATGGGCAAAACAAAACTAATAACAAATAATGAGGCTCACTTCTAACGATTTAATCAATTATCCGAATGCCCTCAGAAGAAGACCACAAACAAAACATCTGGAAGAGAAAAGATAAAATGGTTTTGGTAGCAAGTAAGTATTTACCCTCATTAAACAAACAAACAAACAAACAACCCAACAAAAAAAACAGAGCTGTTTTTATTTATTTAAAGAAAAAGTATGCCAGCAGAACATAAACTGGAGAACTTCTGAAAAGGATCAACAGCATTTCTCAGGAGCTATGCTGTTCAGATATTACCATACCTCTTTCCACAATGTACAATGTGGACACTCTCAGTGCTGACTGTGTCCATCCTAAATAGTCCCTTCCCAGATCTCAGACAAGAATGCCATGGATGTTGCTCTCCTTAGAGGTGCCAGTACTTTTTCATTTCCTCTTCCACTGCCTTGCTATGTCCCCTGCCCCAGCCAGTCATTCCTGCATCACTCCCTCAGTAAAGGCAGAGCTGCTTTATTACCACCAACAAGCAAGACACAACAGATCCAGAATTAAAATAACCACACAAAACCAGACTGAACAAATTCAAAACTGCCACCAAAAAGAATATCCAGAAAACCTCAACTTTAGGTCTCCAGCAGCCCACTCTCTCTTTATCCATTTCTGTTGTCTTTCAGTCTAGCTGTCCTCCATCAACAGGCCTTGTCTCGAAGATCATAATACAAATAAAACGAGAAGACATTCTAATGTTGAGAGCCATCTCACTGTGTGCATGAAGTCTGCAAGGTTTTCTTCCCGTGCCCACTGTGAGGTAAAATGTATCACAATCTGCAGAGGAGTCTTGTCTCTAACACAAGCAGACAAGGTCTTCAGGGCAGGAGTGTTCTCTTACCCATTTTGCCACCTCTAACCTCCGGAATCAGATAGCACCGGGTTTGAAAACCCCACAAGCTGAGCATCTGCCTGGCAGACAGGGGACAATAGCAAAGAACAGCACAGACATAATGCTATGATTTTCTTTATTCTCTGAGTAACCCAAACAAAGCACCTGCCTGCTTCACAGAGCACTTCATGGGTGAGCCTTACTCCTTTTAGGATAGTCATCAGCTCTATTTGCATTTTTTTTTTCTGTAAGGATATTGAAATATTATTAAGGAGCTTATTACCAGTTACTACTATTCTAAAGTGGGCTCCATTTGAGGCAATATTCTATCTTTCATGAGGACTACTTGTCGTACGGAAAGTATGCTTGAATATGCTCATTAGGATTAAAGTTACCACATTCATCAACTGGAAACAATACCCAAAGTCCCAGTGTTGGTATTACTAAGCCATGATTTGGGGTAGATAAGGATATAAAAAATGTGCTCCTTGATTAATTCATGAATGAAGATGGATAACAGAAGAGAAGTTGACATTAAACAAAGCAATCTTCAAGGAACATCCTGAGCTCTTGTCTGCTCCACTGGGAAATACTCTGCAGGACTCAAAAAAGCTTGTTTATCAAGGTAAATATGTCAAGAAGGAGTTATTCAGACATAGCCTGAAAACAATATGGCTTTTAAAAACAACCCACTTAGGGTATTGTGAGGACCCTTCCCCAGAGAAAACTATTCAGGATGGGATACAAACAACAAATAGAAGTAATCAAGTTGTAAAATGATAGAAAAACAAACCAAGAAAAAAAAAGACAAGGACAGATACATGACTGTTTAGAAACAAAAACGTCAGTAAAGAATGGGTCCAGCTGGCCTACCCTTGGACTTTCCTACCTCCTTTCTGCCTTGGCAATTCCATCCCTACCCCTACCACCATGTTGCACCTCCAGCCTCTCCCTCTTCCCCTCCCCACACATGATGGGTCTTTCTTTTCCTTGCACTAGTCTTACACCTCCTCCTATACTGTAGCTGCTGTCATCCGAGGGAGGAGGGAGAGGAGGAGCAACCCGAGAATAGAAATAGTCTAGAAAGCCAGGGAGGGATCTGGAAGGCTTTGGAAAGTGATGTTTAATTCTGCCAGGCTAGAGGCTGGTGGGGGTGAGAGAGCTGATGCTGGCAGCAATCACAGTCCCACTTATTCCTCCATGGCAGGAGCACTTAACCTTGCCTACCCATGTGCCTACTATCTGATAGGTAGCAAGGGCTCTCAGACACTGACTCAGCCAGCCTAAAACAGAGGCAACAGTCAACCATTTCCAGCAACATCTCTTAGACTCTGAGCAGTGGCCTACTTCACCTAATAGCTAAAGCTACATGCTTTATCTGGATGTTGTAAATGCCTGGATGAAGTTCAACACCCACAGTCTCACATTTGTTACCTTACCAGGAAATCACAACATAGAAGATACTATTTCTTTTTCAATTAGAAGATACCACTTTAAATTTTATGTCAACAGCTGTACAAAGTTGACAACACAATGAACTGTCAAGACTGAATAGGCACAATGTACAAGCACATGCAGAGATCCTTGCATCTGATTTGATATGCAGCAAGTCTAGAAAATGAAAACACTAGCATTTGATTCAGCACTGAGAGTAAAAAAAAAAATGCTTTCAGTTCAATATTAATTTCCCCAGTTTTGATATAATACAAACTGAAACAAACATAGGTCATGCCAGAACCTTAAATTGAAACTAACAGGCTTTTACTCAAACTTATGTTAATTGTCACATTACTTTCCTTAGTCAAACCAGCAGCTACAGGTTTCCCAAAGCAGATTTTTGGCAAGTCAGAGCTGAGTGTTTTTTAAATACCTGCTTCTTAATACTTTCATCTTCTTCACTTTAGATAGTCCTATTAGGCCAGCTCAGAAGTTTTAGATATGTAATGCAGAGTAATAAGACACAATGTATATAAAGCAAACACTTCTACCAGTGATTGCCTTCATCAGTCAAATGGTGATAAAAGCTTTGAACCCAGCCCCTCAGAAATCATCACTTTCAATTCCAACAATCAGAGAGAGAGCATGCCGTGCACATCCCTAAATTTAGTACTATGATAGTATTATCCTCCAGGAAAATCTTTGCACAAAAATTATTGGCATAGAAAACACTCTATAGAAAGTTTGAGAACTAATTGATTGTAACCAGGATAATGCTATATGCCCCACTACTTTCTCAGAGAATGGACAGGAATCGGGACAACTTGGAGTAGAATCTGAATCAGAATGGCTGTGAATCTCAAAGCTACCCAGAGCACATGCATCTGTGGTTCATTAAACCTTTTTACAGTGATAAGAAAAAGGCTTTGGATTTGGCTAGAAGGGAGTGTGGGAGCCTTTTTAATACAAGGCTCCTCCAACTCATCCTCTCAAAGGATCATTAGGGCTACACAAAGACAAATCTGATTTTTAAGCTGCAGAATAATTCTTACTTCTGCTACATGAGCTATAATATGGGTATGAAGATGGCTTCCTTTCTTCATCACTTCTGTAGTTCAGATTTAGACTTGTAAGAGTGATCTTCAGGGGTGTTTCTTTGCCTTTGAGTTCTTCCCTTCTTCCTCTCAGACATCACATTTTAGAAGCAGTCTCATCTTCTCAAATCCAATCTATCCAAACGTGACCTTTTCTAGCTTAACAATTCCTCTCTTCTGTTTACCTTTTCTAAAGCATTTAACAACTCCACTGCCCTTTCTGTCCCTCAAGATTTCCCATAAAAATAAGCAAGTAAAAACTATACTAAAAATTCTGAAGAAAACTGCTTGGAAACATGACAAAACAGAATTCTTTTGTTTTTCCACCATTATCAGAACAACATCAGAAAATATGTCACACACTACTGCAGCTCCTTATGTCCCTCAGAGTGACATATTCTGGAATTCTGAAAGGTTTACACCAAGAAACTAATATTAAAGCATCCTCATTAGCACTTACCCTAATTTAGCAAGCCAAACAGATCAGGTCATTCTCCTGACAAAAAAAAAAATAATGCAAAACTCATTTTCCTACTTTAAAAGTATCTAGCTGTTGTTTCTCATTCACAATATTTTCAACTGAGAAGAAATTGTTTCTTCTTCATCAGGACTTAAGGGAGTATCTAGCCCCCACCCACGAATATAGAACAGTAATAGCTACTGAAAAAAAATCTGTATTTTACTGTTACTATGGAGATTTCCACAACTTGCAGCTACCAGTGGAATCAAATGGATAGATATGATTGCTATTACACTAGAAAGTAAGATATCGGACTTTGCTTCATTGGTCACTTAGTTTTTTGCGGTTTGTTTCGGTTATTTTTCCTCCAATTCCTAGCTTCTAAATAAAATTGGCAGTTTATGATAATACTGGTTTCTATCAAGTTACCTTCTCTTCCACCTCATCTTCTTCCTTGTCTCTGGGATTTGTTTTATAAATAAGGTTTATTCCCCATATAAGCTAGTTTCTTTTTTAAACAGCATGGCTTTCCCTTTCGATTATGGAATTGGAACTTTGGGGGCATCTAATTAAATGTTCTTAAACTGCTCCCAATTAATATCACCCTATTTTAGTTTAAATTGTCTTCCACCTGAATGGGCTTATAATTGCTTTCTAATTGCTAAGTTGGTCCTTTCAAAATACAGAGTAGATATCCATTAATGATCTGAACTACAGTGTTTGTAACTCAAGTTAAAACATTGCCTTCATAACTTCAGTTTTGCATGTTTCATACATTATATAGAGCTGATTAATTAATTTTTTAGTTTGCCTGTTTTGCTGCAGAAATCAGCTTCCACACTCCATTCACTGTACTATAGTTCTTATAATTCTGATCAATGAACATTAATGTAAATAAACACAGCGAGTGTTATTTTCCTACTTATTTTAAATGCTCATGAAACTGTGGGTTGAATAGCAATATAGTCTGTGCTAATAAGAAAGGAGAAATTATAGTTGTTACCAGTTTGTTTTCCAGCAGCTTTAGAAGGAGAAAGGGAATTTAATAGCACATTGTGACACAGGAAGAGCACTATTTTAGGACCATTCAATCTCTGTTTTAATATTTTCATTTCAGAATAGGTGCTGCCTCTTCAAATCCTGACTTTCTTAATATTCTTTATGTAAGTGACTTTGAAATTGAATGACGTACAAAACGACATCATGTATTTTTATCTATGTGCAGGTGAGTGACATAACTAGAATGCTTACTGCCCAGAATGATTTTGGTCACTTTTTTTCTGCAGAAGAGGACTGCATTTGAAGCTCTCTTTAGAATCAACAGCAAGAAGTCATCCTGTACTTTCCACAGTTTTCACTGATGATGTAGAGACACGATCTAATTTCTTTCTGTGCTTCCATGAACAAACTTTAATGGAGAGGTATGAAGAATTAGTTCAGAAGGATTCTTCAGCCCTTCTCCAGGTTAAGAAGCTTAGTAAGAGTTCAAATTATTTAATACAGTCTTACTAGTAATTCTTGACACTGAAATCTTTCATAATTTGGACTAATATTAGAAATGGCACACTTCAAAGGAATAGAAGATCAGTTCAGATAAGCACACAAAATCTGAAAGCTCAAGTAGCCATCTTAGTGCTGGAAAACCCTCAAATATGCTGCCTGACACTAAAAAACAGGTGTTACAGTGATATTGAAAAGCCTTAGCCGGACAAAGCATCTCTGTTGAAGAGACCACAGCCTGTGGCAAAGGACAGTCCTGGTCCCCAGATGCCTAAGATCTAAAATAGATGGGAAATCTCAAGAAAAAAATATCAAAGAAGGAGTTAAAGGAAGAAAAAGCAAAAGCTAAAATGCAAGTTAACAACCCAAGCTGAGCTCAGTACTGCTATGGCTAGCTTCCTTTCAATACCACAGCTAACTCAGGTATTTCATTGTACAACATACATATATCCACTGATTTATTTGTATTACAGTCTTAGCAGGCCAGTAGCAATAAACTGTCAACAGCTGAGCTTTTACCTAGTAGCATCATGGGCCCAATTTGATCATGAAGGAGCGTACCTGTACGCATACAGTGAAAAACATACAAGTTCAAGATATGGAGCTACTGGAGAGGGTCCAGCGAAGGGCCGCTGCAATGATGAAGGCACTGGAGTATCTGTTATATGAAGAATGACTGAGAGAGCTGGGACTGTTTAGCATGGGGAAAAGAAGAGTTGGCAGAATCTTAGCAGTGTATATAAATACCTGAAGGGAGGGTGCAAAGAGGACAGAGCCAGGCTCTTTCCAGTGGTGCCCAGGGACAGGGCAAGAGGCAACGGGCATGAAATTAAACACAGGAGTTTCCTTCTGAACATCAGGAAACACTTTCTCACTGTGACGGTGACTGAGCACCGGCAAAATTTGCCCAGGGAGGTCGTGGAGTCTCCCTCCTTGGAGATATTCAAGAGCTGTCTGGGCATGATCCTGGGCAACCGGCTCTCGGTGGCCCTGCTTGAGCAGAGGGGGGTTGGACCAGATGACCTCCAGAGGTCCTTCCAATCCTCAACCATTCTGTGGTTCAGTAATATCATCTAAATCCACAGCAGGGAGTAAGGAAGTTAGGTGAGAGGGAAGGTTAGGGATAAGTGGTGGTACACAAGTAAATTTCAAATCCAAAGCATAGCTTCTGCCATTTTAATATTGGGCTGTTTGAAAAACTGAGAGCGCTCTTATGACTGCATGGTTACTTCAAGTTTTCTAAAATGCATCCTTTATACTCCATTCATGTACACTTCATCATATGAAAAGAAAAATCTATAATTCAAGAGAATATTAAACTTCTTGTTCATTACATAAGCTATTAGCAGTTCCTAATTTAATATAGTAATGCTCTCAGTGGAGGAGATACATTTACAAAAAGTGTTAAAAGCTCATAATTTTCTTTTAAAAAAACCCAACCAAACAAAAAACCCTCTCAAAATTAAGTTTCTTAGTCCAGACTTGTAATCCAAAGAGGTAGTTTTATTTTCAGCAATAAGATCTGCATGTCTAACACTAAGCATGTTCCTATGTGCTTTGCAGAACTACATGGTTTCTGTATTATTAGCACATAAGCTTCCATTACCTGTGATACGGAATTTCAGTTTGCAACTCTTTTCTGATAACTGTGCTAATTTCCTGAAGCACCAAGAAATTCCTTATGCTCTCAGCATTTGAAAATGCATCTGTCAGCACTGAAGTTAGCTGCAGAATTGATATTAAAGGTGTACATTGGATGCTGTTGAGCAAGACCACATAAATCTAACCTGGCATTTCACAATTTCTTTAACCTTCTCTCTGACAAGACAGACATAAAAAGAATGATTATCATAGCTAAGAGATGAAAGCAGAATTGCACTCCAAAGTTTAGCAGAAATTTAGGTAGTTATTCACTTCTGTGGAAAGTATTATCCCAAGACTGATCTACTGAGGAACGTTTCTGTAGTCACATTCACTTCACATAGTACAGCAGCCCATTTTACTCCTTGCTCAAGAAATCTTTCTCCCATTAAGCACAAGAACATAAGTCCTGTTTAAATTGAAGTGTGTCCTAAGGCCTCTCTTTTGGATTTACTTGTATTTCAGCATATTACTAATATTTCTTCTGTTTGTTTGGGGGTTTTTAGGTTTTCCAGTCACAAGCTTTCCTTCACCCAAATGCTATTAGCTTGCGAGCTATGTCCTTCTAACAATGTTTCAGATAAATTATTGCATGAGGAAACAAAAATGGTTAAGTCCTAATAAACAATGCTTACATATTCACGTTTATTTCCAATTTTATTTAAGAAAGGTGTGTATATCTGAACACCAATAGGATTTTCCAGTAACTAACTGGCACTTCTAGAAGCTTTGGCACTTATCAACAAATTCTTCTTACTATAGAAATACTTCAGACTAATTCCTACAGAATGATTTCTTTTACATTTTTATTTCAGTCTTCATTTTTCCAAACACTGTACACTGCTATACCTGTGTGTCTGCTACAGTTCGGAAAGACCTTCAGCCTTTCTAGCTATGCAGCATTCACTAAAAATATTATTCGGGATTCTCTTAACTTGTACACTCTGATATTTAATTATCATTTCTACCTGAAAATTGGATGAAGTCATGGACACATTTGCAGTCAACAGTTCAAAAAATCTAATTCAGTTAGAAGTAGTGAAACATAAACATAAGCTAATACACGTAAATTTTACTTGCCAATTAGTTAATTCATTTTTCCATATGGGAACAATTTTAGAGAAATCTTGGAATTAGAAATAACTAATAACATTTTTATTCATAATGGTATTCCTCTGGAGACTTGACAGAAAGACATATCCTTTAAATACAATAGAAAAAAAAAATATCTGTGTGTTAGAAAAGCTCTAAATCTGTTCATTTGAAATCTAAATTCTGACCTGGATTCAAGAAATGTAAATTTTCCCTGTTATGCACTGGTTTCAACAAAATTGTGATAGGAAAAAATTGCAAATTTTGAGTGTATCTTAATCAGCTTTATTTCCAATCTGTTTAATGATAATATGCACTTTTTCATGCTGGTTCATTTTCATTATTCACTATTTTTAATAAGAAATTTTAAATACAAAAAAACCCCAAACCAAACAAACAGAACCCTCTCTCAAGCCTTAAAACATCACACTTACATGTAATGGAACAGAGTAAATGTATTCCAACTATTTTTCTCTCTTCATCTTTAGAATCTGACTTTCTTCAAATATTGAAACTATGTGATTTTTACATGTGCACAAACACACCTACATGATGGAGTGTATCACCTAGCTAGCCAGTTAGCTACACCAAGCCTTTGCTGAGGAAACTTTTCTAAAACATTTGTAAAACAACTGAGAATATGAATAACAATTCACTGGTGTGATTGGGGGCTGTACACTAAAGCACCAGTAAGGACCTTCTCTTGATTCAGAGAATATGTGGTTCCAGGGAATGAGAACTGACATGAATAGAATCGAATAGAATCAAATAGAATAAAATAGGTAAGCCATCTCTATTATTTCTAGCATTTTCTCTCAGAGATCAACTTTATTCCTCGGGGATCAAGAGGCAGGCAAAAAAGGGATAGCTGGAGATTTTTTTTCCATCCTCCTTTGTTACGGGTTTGTTTGCAGTTCTTTTGTATCACTAGACGGTAGAAGGCAGCAGAGGTTTCTGTTGGCCACATGCGGCAGGTTGCAGGTGGAGTCTCGGAGAGGAAGGTGCAGGCAAGAACACCTTGGGGTTCCCACCTCCATCTCCTTGCTCTCTACTGCTATCCTGAAGACTGAAACTCTCCCCCAAGAGTAAGCAGGAGAGGTTAAGTCCTTGCTCTGCTCCACTGACATTACTCCCAAAAGCAAAATATGCCAGTCAGTCTAACTGGACTCATATATACCTAATTTCTGAGGAGGAAAGGAGAAAGAGACAAGTGCTATATTGCTGACTCAGGATGGCAAGGAATAGCTCCTTCCAGTAAAGGAAGCTATTTGAGTCAAGAAGATTGCAATGGTGGACTCAAAAGCAGGATTTCTCCAGCACGTTTCCTTTCTCGTTACTCACAAAAACCAAATTGACAGTCACCCACTTCACATTCAATTGCAGTGAATATTCAACAAATAGGCTTTGAATGTTAAGAAACTTTGGTGTAAAAAATTCTCCCAGGAAGAAGAGAGAAACCGATGCACTGACTGGTGAGTCCATCCCAACAGCTAAGTTTTCACATAGCGGATATGAACAACAAGTTTTTTACATATAATTTGTATCCTGAAATGGTTGACAGGATGATTTAGGGAACAACTTGAGACAGCCAATCTATTTGAAAACAAAACAAAACAAAACAGTCACCTCACAGACAAATAAAATAACAAGATAAATAAGGAAGAATTTTATGTTCAGATCCTTCAAGGACATGCCTAGGCCATTAACTGGTTCACTTTCAGTGCTAATAAATGCTACTTTTACTTTGAAAGTAAGTACTCATTTTTCACAGGCAGAAATTAAGCATATACTTAAATATAAACATTACATTTCCAGCTACAGAGCAAAGCTTGAATTACCTTAACCTTCATCTGTCAAAATCCATGGTGCCAAAATATAATGCTAGAATTGAATGTAAGAATTGATCAGAAAAAGATTTAAACCCTTGCAGACCAGTACAGAATATACTCTACAGTAACATGCAAACATTACTTAATGTTATAAATGTTAAAAGATTTTAAAAGTTACATTCAATTTGAATGTATTTTTCAATGAAACTTCAAATTTGAAATTTTGGAGTTTCATTGAAAACCCTAAACCAAAGTTTTCCAATGGAAAACTGAAGTTCCCAAACTAAAAATACAGGTGTGCAGAATCACCTTAATAATTCTAGCTTTACAAATTGTAGTTACTACATGAACTATGCTTTTCTCACTAAAATTTTGCAATCTCCTCTTCAGGAAGAACAAAGCCAAAATGTTGTGTGGGAACAAAAACTACATTTCTAGTCAAAATATTTTTGGTTTACAGATAAAATATTTGAGTCAAACAACCTGTTGAAAGAAACAGAAAACAAAAAAACCCCCCAGTTCACACACCTTTACAACAACAACATCCCCACCTCACTAAAGATGGAAAAACCAGTTTCCACAGAAAATCTGTGCCACTCCTGAATGATATACATTGTACGTAATTATTTTACACAACTTGCACTCTTGATGGGTAGCTGAAGGGACATTTGAGCATTCCAAAAAATTGAAGTTAAGGAGAACTGGTCCATAAATTACTCCAAATCACACTCTGCCAGCTCGTGTTGATAGCACAGGAGGCAACACTAGTCATTGTAATAGGGTGCATTATGGAAGCTAAAATGGGAAGTAACTTCACTCAATTTTCATGAAATTTATCTTTCATACATTTTTCCATAATGACATTGTCTTTGAAAAAAGCACACAACTGGTTTTATTGTGGGATTCTGCAAAATTTTAGCATTTCCTATAAACTATATGAGAAGAGTTACTGCATAGTTTCGCATCTTATTACATATTGGCTCATATCTTCCAAGGAACAATATCCATATACACTTGATATATAAACATATGAAGTACATTTAGTATCAGAAGGAACAATTGTGCCTTTAAAGAAGGATCCATTAGAATACCTAATGACTATTTAATTAGACATACTGTTATGTATTAACTATGACACAGCCACAATAACACAAAATTATGGGAAGGCAAATTAATCACGTGCTCAGGGCACTTGATAATTAAACATTTAATAACAATTTGCAAAGATTCCAGCAGCAGCACACCAAATTTGTCAACTCTAGCTATTAATTATAAATTGCACCTTAACCTGCAAGATGCTGAGACCCATCTGTGTGGGATTGTTTAAGTCATACTTGTGAGATCCCAAGCCCGATAGCCTCAGGTTTGAGCCTCAGTATGAAGCTGGAGCTCTGGGATGGAAGTGGTCTGGTTTTATTGAGGGCCTCCTCTAACTATTTGATGATATTGACACACCTTGCATTTTGATGAAAATCTATTCTTTGTGATATACAGAATATTCATCCCCACTGTTTTAAAATGCATTGAAGTTATGCAGATTTACTTAGGGGGAAAATTAATTAACATGTTTCATGTCCACTTCACCAAAGCAATATATTAACATATTTTAAAGATATCAAACATTTTTATTCAGGTCTATGCAATAATTTCAAAAACAGATGAAAAACATTCCAAAGAGATTTCTAGCAACCACTTTTATCTGTGGATGGTGAACAATGAGAGAAAATAAACACTAAACCAGAACTTCAACATTTTCTGTATACAGAGAATTATGACCTTTATCTACTATAAAGTAGACAGTTATGAAGTAGACCAAATTTATGTTAATATCAAGGTTTCAACATCTCTCTGGCATTTCTGACAAGCATATGTGCAGGATCATGAATGCTGGGGTCTTTTTTTCCAAAGAAGTAACAATTTTCCTTTGCACATATTTGTTTCAAATATGTATACACACATACTCACAAAATGAAAGAACTCTAAGAATCATAAGGCTAGTTTTAGTGCATTTGTCCCTATCGAAGGATAAATAGAAAACCTCAAACAATGCCACAAACTAGGAGATGAGTAACTGCAATATTTGCAAATAGTGAGACTGGTATTTATTCCTTACTTTTTGTCAACAGCCTAGACTGACAAGTAAATTAATTCCACGGTAAACTCCAATCCTTGCTGATGACCACCTGACATAATATTAAAAAAAATTTTAGAAGTAGGGTGGATCTCAAAGCCTGCCTGCTTGCTCTTCAGATAAACACTTTGGATAAACTTTGGTCTTGGAATCCACAGTATGATAAGAAATTTCATTGCATGGACACATTTCAAAATTTCCTATGCTGTCTGCAGCAGGTGAAACTGTATTTTTAACTGATGCATGGAACACAATAGACATGAACGTAGCATGATACATCCTGCTAAGGCACACTTCAATAATCAAAATATATTTGGTATGGATGAATGGAGGCAATAATCCTTGCCTCCTGACAAAGGGCATTGTGTAAAACCTTGAACCTCCATATTCCATCTACAACCAGTGATGCTTAGTGGGTGTTTCTGAGGGCCTTCACATGGAGACCCAAGCAAGAGGTACTTCCCTCCCTCTCTTTTGGCCTCTAGCAGCACTAAATTATCCATCGTATTCCTCTTTCTTTGAGGAAATAAAGTAGGTATTTTCACCACATGGAAAATATTGATCTTTTGCCTGATCATTTAACGGACAAAAAACTTCCACTCCAGTAATGAAAACACAAGGTCCAGTGTGAAACCTGCCAGAAGAATGACTGAAGTCACAAGTGCCACATATCAGGTAAGGCCAACAGGTGGAACACTTTTCCTGAAATCAGACTGGAGTGCTGCCAGATAGAGTCTTGAGATCAAATGGAAAGTAAGCAAGAACAAACCCATTGTACAGGCTAGAGCACACAGGAAGCATAACTGATTTCAGATCTAGCTTTGAGCATGCTTAATCACATTACAGGAGACTCTACTAGCACTGAAAGGCAAAAAAGGTATTGTCTAAAAATTTTCATTGGAAGACATTTGAATTTTTACTATCCCTGTGTTAGATGCTGGGTTTCAGAATCTTACTAAGCTCCGGAATAGGCTTACTTTCATTCATTTTTCTGAGGAATTGATTTCTCCTGTTTGTTTTTTTTTGAGACACTATAAATAACCTTGGTTATTTGAGAGACTATGAGTTTGGGCTTTCTTGATCTAATATTTCTGCTGCCATTTCTCAAGCTATCGAGGCTAAAAGTGTGTGCTACTTGTGCGCTCATGTCAGGTGAGCTTTTCACACAAATCTGATTTATATCAGACACGTAACTATTTGTGGTCTTTGTCACAACACATCCAGAGCTGAAGTTAAACATTTCTATTTAACTGAGTGCTCCTCAATGTTATATGAATGTTATTTTTTGTTTCTTTCGCTCTCCCTCGCCACAATCACTTTGCATAATGAGATGTGGCACTATTACAAGTTCAAACCCCAGCTTACGGACTGCATGAAAGAAACTATCACTTGTAATCATTATCAGTAAGGGGGTGCTTTTTCTGTGTTATGTGTAGTGATAGCATTTTATTTGCCTGCTTCTATAATTCGCAGAGCTGGTAACTTAAGGTTGTGATAGTGCAATTCATGATAATGCCTAGAGACATTTAGAGAATTCCATTCAAGGAAAACTCCATGATTATTTATTTGTCACTAATTCACTTACGTACAGAGGCAAAGAGCATGCTCAAGGAGAAAAAAAATAATTGCCCTTTCCCTTTTTTTTTTCCACAGGGTTGTAATAAGTCTTTTAGAACAAATAATATCCTCATAACCATCTAACTTAGTCTTTATATTGCTAACTAAATTATAACTTGAGATCATTAGAATATTGAGGGTATAATAAAAAGAGAAATATACAGCTTTCAGCTCATCATGAAGTTTCTCAATATCCTGGCTTTGTTTAGGACAATTGCTTGAATATGCATTTAGGACTAGCAGTAAGCCAACTATTTGTCCCTTAAGCTGAATAGGCACTTTGGCAAACTCTGCCCCTCAGAGCAAATGAGTTTTCAGAAATAGTTGTTCTCTTCTGAGCAGACTAACTGGAATAGTGGTAAACTTGATACATCCTGAAAGAGGCTGAGAGAGAGAGAGGAAAAAAGTGCAGAGAGGAGAAAACCAGCAAGAAAGCTATATAAAAAGGAAGCAAGCATTAAAAAACAAAATCTTCAGAGAAAGTCAGAAGATAATATGCCAGATAAAGAATACAGCAAGACAGAAGAATAATGTAGTGTAGTGTAGCACAAAAAATGCTCAGTTTATATGTTGTCTATCAGGTAGAGTGCCTGCACCACAATGCCTACTACTTCCACTCTGAAATTGGGTTTGCAGTTTCCTATACCTCTGGCAACTTTTTACTCTTTGGACTGAAATACTCCACTTTGAACTCTTCTTTTTTGAGTCTGTATCCACACTTTCACTAGGCCTCTTTCTTCTATCCTGTTGACTATCAGAAAAATAGTAGGAAGACAATATAACAGTATGAGCCTTATTACATTCAGAAACTGGGTTAAAATTAGGCTCCAAATAAAATAAGCTTCTAACTTTTTTGCTATGAAGATTTTAGCCTTCTACAAGGTGGACAAAAAGCCAGACATTTTGCAAGTAGGGAATGGAGATGTATTTGTGCATTTATCCCTCCTAATAAGACATCAGCAACTTACAAACAACCTATAAGAAGGTTTACACTCACACGTGCACAGCACACACTTTTTAAAATTAAGAGACCTCTGATTTTATTCCTACAGAGTATGCTGAACTCCTCTGCATGTTACTAGAATATGCCCATTCCATCCTATGAATGTTCCGGCCCAGGCTTGTGGAGACAAAAGAGGCCCTTGTCAATGGCCTGCCTTGGCTCCATGGAGACCCTTGTCAATGTTCTCTCTCTGCTGATGCCAGGTGCTGAGCTCTAGCACTAGACATCAGAAAAAGGATGCACCTTCCATAGTTCCCTTCACGATGCTCAGGCTGCAGACAAGAGGAGTCTGTCTATAAAGGGTGAGATGGAAGAACATAGAAGGATTAAGAGTTGCAGGAGTTAAAGAACAAGGGCTATAGAGAGAGCAACTAGTGAACTCAGAAGGAAAAGAGAAAATGAGGCGAGTACAAAAGAATGGAAGGAAAATGAGAGAAAGGGTGCGCAATAGTAAAACTGTCTCTAGCTACATACTCAGTCCCAACTTCTAACAGTTTGCATTCAAAATTCCTGAGAAAGTCTGTTTGTGAACTGATAGTAAACAGCTGAAGAATATGCTACATATCCTCTAGGGGCTTGCTCCATTTCTTTTTTTTTTTTCTTCTCTAAATGAAAGTAACACCTATGTGCCATGGACCTAAATATCTGAATTTGTTGTGCATTATATTGTTCCATGGAAATATTTCTCCTTTTAACTGTCCCTACTCTTTTCTACCACCTCATACATTATTTTTAAAGCAGCCTAAAGGTGAAATCCTAAAACCTATGTCTAGCCAGAAAAATACTGCATCATTTAGTAGCTTTTGCAAAGCTGTTGCAATGAATCTTATCTGGCCCATCTTAGCAACTAGACCAAAAGAAGTTTGCATAAACAAATTTTCTCCTGTCATTTTCCAAAGTTTGGCTGCTTAGGTTTTTGATCTTAACAATTTGCATATGTCATTTCTTAGACTATGAAGGTGAACTGAGTGATTTGGCTACAGATTCCTGTTCAACTTTCTGTTT
This sequence comes from Aquila chrysaetos chrysaetos, assembly GCF_900496995.4. Classification (NCBI taxonomy): domain Eukaryota; kingdom Metazoa; phylum Chordata; class Aves; order Accipitriformes; family Accipitridae; genus Aquila; species Aquila chrysaetos. The sequence goes on from NC_044004.1 coordinate 25,174,522, forward strand.
AGTGTCCACAAAGCACAATGTCTTTGGCTCACAGTCAAACAGGCAGTCTGGAAATTGCATTAAATTGTCAGCTTTCTAAAATCTGGGTTCATCCAAATTCAATTTCTGAAAACTAATATGGCCTTGTCTCCCAGTTTCTTTAAAAAAAACCCTAATGAAACCTTACATAGAAGCAGTAGAGTGCTGCAGAATGAAGTCATTACAATATTCAGAGTAAGATGCAGATTAAAAAGATTCATTTAGAATGCAGATTAAATCCCTACCTCATTTTTACACTACACTTAGAGATTATTACACAAAAAATATAATATATTAACTGCTGTTTTTTCTTATTTTTTTTTCTCTGAGAGCATAGAGGAAGTGGAGCTGTACTTGGTGCCCAATCCTGTACATTTTTGCTGTTCAGTGGATCATTATTCCTACTCTGCTTTCATACTCTCCTTTCTTCCTTCACTAGCAAAACAGATCTTAAAAAGTTGGCCAATACATATGCAAATTATTTGGTGTAGAAGGAAGGAAGCATGAAAAAGCCACCTACTAATTCACATTGCTGGAATAATGAAGCAGCGTTACCAATCTCAGAAGGAAGGTGGTAGCAGAAAGGAAGTAGGGTGGTCTTGATCACTGCTGGTCCATGGTAGGGTAGACACTAGGTACACTCCACTGTGCTGCAGCAAAATCAGACCCAGCCCTGGGAGACATCTGTTGCAGAATGAGGAATGAAAATGCACATTTCCCAAGTGAAAGAGAGAATGGAGGGTGAAGCTGATGGCCATGTCCTTTCCTTTCCACAGGTCTATACTGACACCTCAGCATTTTCCCTCTGATAAAACACACCAAATCCTCAGAGAACTATGGTGGGTATTACACACATGATCAAAGGTCTTATGGATGGCCCTCTAAATTAGTGAAAGGTAGGGAAGAATCCCTGTGGATGACTGAAACAGATAATTATTTAAGTTAAGCACAGCACTGAGGCTAATCAGGAAGAAAATTCAAAGTGATAGAAGGTCAGTGAAGCTTGATAGACCGATGGGGTTTTTTATTGGTTTACATCTCTCAACCACAATCTTATGGTTTCTAGGCAGCAAAATATGGTCACATGTAATAGCCATTTCCCTAGCATCTAGTCAGCCAGAAAAGATAGGTAACAGGTATAGGCAGAGATTTGCTTATGAGAGATAATTTCAGCTGCAGTACAGAGCTGGTATAGTTTATAGTTTTAAATCTGTGTCTGTTCAGGCTGGTGATCTCTTTGCTATTTTTTCATACAGTATCCCTTATTTTGTTCCATTACTGCTATAACATTCTTCAAAATGCTTTAAACAATAATTTAACAACCAGGTATATTTATTGGCCTACCAGCTTACCTGCAGAGCATCCCCCAAAGCTATTTGTAGATGAATTTCATGTTACTGAATTGTCTGAATAACTGGTAATAACAAGCCAAGCTACAACATAGCCAGAAAGAAACCACTAGAATTACATGTTCTAAATATACTCTCTAATAAAAAAAGTGGAAAGTCAGAGAGCTAAAGACATAAAAACAGACTAAGATGTGACTGGCAGCTCAGTTCAAATATTAGAGGATATGCTGCAAAATAAAACAAAATTAAAAGAAAAAAATACTGTAATAGCAAAAAAAGAAATCATTATCATAATAAAATTGGCATGTATATACAATTCACATTCAAACTGAACATAAGAATATTAAATTCCTTGTAGAATATCACACTATAGGTGCACTTCAGGCTCCATGCTCTTTCTCATACCATGGGGCAAACATCTCCACAGTTCGTAGCTGTAATCAGGGGCAAATCAGGAGAACAAAGCTGTTTTGCTTTCAGGTAGTAACAAGGTTTACTAAACATGCTTGGCTAATTCTAATCTAAAACATGCCATTCCTCAGAGTTCCAGAGAAAAGTACAGAATTTAACAATGATGACTCCAAGACAGAGACAGTAGTGGTGCTTGTTCAGGTATAGGGATTGCAGAGAGCCCTGCTAGTGCCAGTGGACATGCTCCACTTTTAGAAAACAACAACAAATGCATCAGCAGCAACTGAGGCACTCAGCAAGCGATGAAACCATTTAAGAGACTAACTCTGCTGCAAAGTGTTGTGGGTAAAGTCTGAATTCAGTGGTCAATATCTTTTGCCCTGCAGAAAGCTAAATGCAGAAGCAGTGAGAGGGCTTAAGCTGCAACTTCATTTTTCATTAAGATCAGCATTTGGTGGTTGTTATTCCCGCTGTTTTGTCATTTGTGTTCGTGTATTCAGAGTTCTTTCCCCAGAAAAAGGAAACAAGTTTCTTCACCTACTGAAGAGAGCCCTGGCTGTTAGTAATGTTCCAGAGCAGAATGAAGTGCAGCTCAGGACTAATGCTACTCCTCAACAGAGTAACAGAGCAGCATCCAGTCTATCGCTTCACCTTCAGCGTAAAGTGAATTTAGCTATTCCCTTTGCATAGTGACAGGTCTCCATCATACCTCAAAACCATCAAAATGTTTCTCAAATTCAGCCCATAAATAGAATAGCTAATGCAGATTCAGATTTTAATTCTGTAATTCCCTAATAAAGGCCAGTATCTTGTTTAGAACTATCCAGCATACCAAGCACTGTAGCCTAAAAACTAAACTAGATTGGCACAATATGATAGGGTATAATCCACAAAACATCATACTGCTGAAGTGAACTCACCTCCCAGTGCTCTTCGCAACACATGCCATACACAACTGTCACTACTGGAGTACAGCCAGCTCACCTCAGAGAACCAACCTTCTACTAGGCATCAATACACACAAATATATAAACACCATCCACAATTAAAAATTCTGGTATGACTGCTAATCATTCAAAATGACATTGAAAAGATGCAGAATAAGCATTGGCCAAAGCTTCTATTATAAACTGCCGAATGAAATACAGATGGAGGGATTAATACCTTGGCAGCTTGCTTCTAAAAACCAACAGTGTTTTGGGAGAAGAAACTGCAGGAATATATTTCTTAATCTGAATTTCAGAGATACTAACTATACTAACTGTACGTCCAGTGACCTAACTGACAGAAGTTATTTTACAATGGCTACAATACATTGAGTATTGGGATTAATTTCTCTTCCCTTCTGTACTTAGAACTGCTACAGATCTGCACCATCGGCACCCATCACTTGCTCTGTCTATGGTCTCAGAGCATGGAGATCTAGTGTGGTGCTCTGCTATCTGAGCATTTATACGGTAAATGGCAATAAGGTCTTAATGTTGATAAGAAAGAGTCATCACTGAAGTTTTGTAATAATAAGTATGCATAACGTAGCAATGTGCATAAATAGCCTTAAAATATATTTAAAAGTATGAGAACATTTTTCCTTAAATAGTCACAAGAACAGAAATTTTAGGCAACAGATTGGATGTTTTTGTTGATGTGTCAAGAATCATCAAAGACTTTCAGAAAAACAACTTTCTTCAGAACCTATCATTCAAAAATCAGTAAATAAAGATGTTGACAGATATAAAAGGTCAAAATGTTTTTTCTGAGAACAGTTAGAAAGAAAAGATACAACTGACAAAGACACAAGGTTAAATCGCAGAGACACCCTAGTGCAAGCAGAGATCAATCCACCCTGTCAGAATATATTGCCACATTTCTGCTTTTCATGTTTGAAAGCCAAAAACCCAGCATATTTTCATTAAATTGCATTTAGCCTCAGAAAGAGAGTAAAATAAATGTAATAACGGCTCCAAAGGATCAGATTTACAGATGTGAAAATTTTCACAAGCAAGTAGACTGGCATGGGCAAGAAGTTGGAGGTGGGCACAGCCAGGACAGCTCACCTGATTTGGCCAAAAGGATATTCCATACCATGTAACATCATGCTCAACAAAAAAAAGTGGTGTAGAGGAAGAAGCGGGGGGTGGGAGGGGCAGTTTCCAAGGTGGCCATTGCTCAGAGACTGGCAGGGCATTGCTCAATTTATGGAGGAAGCAAGCGATTGCCTTTGCATCACTTGGGTTTTTTCCGCCTTTTCCTTCACTTTATTAAACTGCCTTTATCTCAACCCACAGGTTTTCTCACTTTTGCCATTCCTATTCTCTCTGCTGTCCTGCTGGGGAGGTGGAGTAGGGAGGAACGAATGGCTCTGTGGGTGCTTAGCTGCTGGCTGGGGTCAACCCACAACATAGGTGAACATAGATACACCTTGTGTCCCTACATATTTTAGTAAAGGTCATTGAAATAACTTTTTTAATACGTAGTCATGCAGGAAACACAAACATCCCAAACATCTTTTAGCATTAGCTTATGTTTTCTTCTTTTATTTGGGGGTGGGGGGTGGGTGGGTGGGTGTTGTCTTGTTTTAAGAATTCTTGCACAATCTTGTAAGGTCATTATTAAGTATACACATGATACATTTAGGTTAAAAAAAAAAAAAAAACTATGATGAAATTGCAAATGAAAAAAAAAAAAAGTTTCACCAGAAAATGCTGTTTCATTGCACCAGATGTACTTTTCAGCCATTACAGGTGAATTTTCTGTTGCATTCCCCAAGGTAGGGTCTCAGGCGATTTCTGAATCTCATCTCCACTGGGTCCAGTCATATTCTGCACCATACCCCAGCCATTAGAGTTTCCAAACTAGAGACTCACAGGCAGCTAAATCAGTTTAATTTATTTGTTTTGGTTTAATTTGTTGAAATTCAGATAAGCAACTGTGGGATTGTAGGATTTTTATTTTTGAAACAGTAAATGCTCACATTCCCCCAGCGAGACTGTCAGGGTTTTCAGTTTATGTGAGTGGGTAGGTAGAAATGACCTATGGACGAGTTTGGATTGAAACCAAGATTTCATTTAAAAACAAAACAGAAAAAATTCCCATGAACTAAAAAAATATTTCTATTCACTCATCTTTATAATTAAAATGACAAAATTAAAAATTCGGGTTGCTTTTGTGTATATAGCACAATATAACTTTTTCTTACATGTGTTTACAGCAGTCTCAAATAAGAATCAAGCTTAATTTCCCTATGAAGGATGAACAGCTTTACAGTTCCTATACCTTTTTTTGAAATCAGGATTAAAAAAATATATCTGACATTGGATCTAAGCTTGGAAGAAACTGTCTTTCCTTAGGAAGCAGCTGATGACTTATGCAGCCTTAACACCTATTTTGTGCAGTAAAGGAGGCTAACTGCTACTCTGCTGACTTCATTAGGAGCAGGGAACTGATCCTGCAAGATCAGAGCTTGTGTGAGAAATGGCCAAAAACGCAAGCCCTGGTCATCAGCCTTTTCATAGAAAAAGAAGAAACAGAAAAGCTTCCAGGAGTACAATAGCATTGTTTCAGCTTGAACCATGCTGCAAGAACTGACTTAAACACTCTTTTTATATGTGTAACCTCATTAAATTGAAAGCGTTAATTCTGCACAGTTTAGCTCGTAATACCAATCATTTCATTGGCAGGCTTCTTCATTCTCACAGAAAGTGAAGAAGTCCCCAGGTGTTAACTGTATTCATAGGTTAAAATGCAGTAATTTAAAAGGTAATCTTTTGTACCTTATCAGTGCTCCACAATAGACACTTAATAACATGCCTGATCAGAAATGGATTTTAACCTCAGAATTAGTAAGGCTCTAAAATTCTTTGGTGAATAATTTAGGATTTTCAATTCCCTTCTTACAGCATAACAGCTATTCATTAAATAGTTGCATTTTTCACAGATAGACATAGTATATAATGGGGTTAGGGACTCGGGGACAAAGCAAGAAAAACATTTGGGAGTCTAAATCTCTCTGAACTCACTCTTGAAACCAAAAGTGCAGTCCTCCACTATCTCAGTTGCTTCCTAACTCCAAAGCATCACATCCCCATAGGCATTTTATATTTAAGCATGAAATTTCCACCAGTGCTTACAAGTTTTGCTGGTGGGAAAGTCCAGAATCACCTCCATCTTGCAAGCACCAAGCAGCTTGGTACTCAGCCCTTGGCTCAGTTCTGTCAGGACCCAGGAGCACAGCGAGGGTATCACCTAGAGGGTTTTTTCAGGTGGGTGTTTCCCTCATATAACAGGCGATAAATCAGTCTACTGGTGGGAGGTGGAGAGAGATTGCCTTTGCATCACTTGAGGGCTTTTTTTTTCTTCACTTGTTGAACTGTCTTAGTCTTGACCCATGAGTATTTCTTACTTGTGCCCTTCCAATTCTCTCCCCCATCCCGTGTGGGGGAGCAGTAAGCAGGTGACTTGGTGGGGGCTTAGCTGCTGGCTGGGTTCAACCCACCACAGCAAGAGATATTTAACATTTTAAAGTTTAATACTACAATTCTCAAGTCATCAAAGCAAAAGACAGAGGACTTTATTTTGATTTCAGAACTTCTGACTGGTAGATAACAGAGTAATTTTTTTTCAGTGCTTACCCCAGTGCATATACTATAGCAGAGTGGCATTTAATAAAAAAAAAACAATTTCACCAACACTGAAGCTAGCTTCCAGCTGCCTCACATCGCAGTTATTGATCTGTCCTTGAGTTATGATTTCCAATAACACTTCTAACTGTAGCATTTGAAGCTCACAAATAATAAGGCACCTACAACAGTGCCCAGAAAAGATTCCAGACCTTAAACCAAAAAGTGCAGTCCTCAAACCGTGGCCAAGCTTGCTGCCACTCACTGTTTTGCTATCTGCATGGTACTTCAGAGCAAGTCCACAACTGCTGCCACCCAGGAAAGCCAAACAACTTAGTTCCCATCTCGGGCTGAGGACTAAAAGACACTATTCACAGTCAGCAGTTGCCCAGCCTGTATCTCCTGAGAAGTCCAGTCTGAGGAGGAGAGTCTTTAATCATGCTGGGCAGAGTGTGTTCAGCACAAAACACAGCAGCTACAGTGATCTTCACAGAAACTCAAGCTCAGCCTGAACGCATTCAAAGCCTCTCTTCCAGCCTTTCAGAGTAACACCTTAACCACCCAGAGCTCCTTGGTAAAGAGAAAAACCTCATCTCCTGCACCACCCTGTAGCAGAGACATCTCCTTTGCCCTCTGTGCTGGTTTTGGCTGGAATAGAGTTCATTTTCATCACAGTAGCTACTATGGGGCTATGTTTCAGATTTGTGCTGAAAACAGCATTGATAACACAGGGATGTTCTCGTTACTGCTGAGCAGTGCTCACACAGAGCCAAGGCCTTTTCTGCTTCTCACCCCACCCCACCAGCGAGTAGGCTGGGGGGGCACAAGAAGTTGGGAGGGGACACGGCCGGGACAGCTGACCCCAACTGATCAGAGGGATATTCCACACCATATGATGTCATGCACAGCATAAAAAGCTGGGGGTAGAAGAAGATGGGGGTGTTCGGAGTGATGGCGTTTGTCTTCCCATGTAACCGTTAAGTGTGATGGAGCCCTGCTTTCCTGAAGATGGCTGAACACCTGCCTGTCGATGGGAAGTGGTGAATTAATTCCTTGCTTTGCTTTGCTTGTGTGCATGGCTTTTGCTTTACCTATTAAACTGTCTTTGTCTCAACCCACGAGTTTTCTCACTTTTACTCTTCCGATTCTCTCTCCGACTGGGGGGGGGAGTGAGCGAGCGGCTGTGTGGTGTTTGACTGCCTGCCAGGTTAAACCACAACACCCTTGCATATCGGCTGTGCACGGTTTTGTGCTACTTGCTCTTGTCGTCAGAGGGCTCTGATGGCTCAGAACATGGGCATGGCAGTTCTTTCTGCTGCAAAATACTTTACTGACACACATGATAGTTTTAAAGAACCGTGCTTCTGGTCTGTCATCAAATACTAAACTGTGTTTAACGCACCATCTAAGCATTTTTGCATATTGATGTTGTTTTTTCTCTCCCAAGTTATTAATATTTGTAATAAATGTCACTAACAGAATTAGTTCATTTGGAAGGTCCCACTGTTTTAGCTGGGACCCCCAAAAATCTGCAGACAATGAGTACTGAAAATCACCATGCAGTTACATGACTACCAAATAATTTAAGTATAAGAGAGCAACTTTGCGTTGGGTGTAACTTTGGGTTATACACAATGAAATTTCCAGCACTTGTAGGGCATGAAAAGCAATAGACTTCAATCACTATAATCTCTTGAGCATTTTCTGTTCCAACATCCATGTTCTATAAGGACAGACAACAATAATGACTTGTCTTGACTCTAAATTGCACGGTTTTGAATCCTATGGCATTTTTTCCTACTGACAATAGCAAAGCCCCAGCTGCAATTTGCTGTCACACTTCAAATAATGCCTTATCTTTAGGTTGTGAAATCCATTAGTTTAATGTTTTGTTTATAGTAGGATCACATTCTCACAATTCACAAAAGACAAACATTTTTATCAGGAATCTTCAAATGCATTCTAGAAAGTCATACTCACTACGGATTAAAGCTGACCTCTGGAGTTACCATTTGCATGATTTATGTTTCTGAAACAAAAATCTTCATGACAGAGTGACATCTGCAAAAAAAAAATACACCAAAAAAAATGCTAGGAAGTTCAGTCATGCTCATAAATAAACATAACATAATCATTTTTAGACTGATGCTGTCCAAAAAAGACCTGAATCTGAGATTCCAAAATAATGTTACATCCAACTCTGCACAAGTAACTTTCAGTTCCTGAAAGAGTTTCCACCTGGGGACACTATGGTGTCTGCTATTTTCCTTTTATTACTTAATCTCATAGTTTCAATTCATTCTCATAAATAAAATTCTGGGATAACGGTAAGATGGTTTAAATGACTAAGATTTTTTCTGTTGTAATGACAGTGCACAGACTAGAGATGTGGGAGCTGTCTATTTGTAATTTTATATGCTGAAAGATATTGCCAAAGATATCTAGAGCTGTAAGTTATTTTAGACTGTATACTAAAATAAGCTCAGAGGCAGAATGAAAAATCTGCCTTGTATCACATGCTCTAAGGTCTTCTGAGGTGTAACTGCACGTTCGTTTATCGTAGCCAATATTGTTAGACTATCTCTAGCAAAGTCATCTGGTGATTCCCAGCATCACTATCCAAAGATAAAAGAAAAGCAGAGTTAAAAGAGAAGTTTTCAGCAGTTCCTATAAGAAATCTTTACTGTGAATCATGTGGTGTTGGGATATTTTCAGCTAAAGAAATTCCTGAACTCCACTAATTCCCAAAGTACTCCCTGGGCTATCTGCTGTAACTGCTGCTGAAGCTTGTGAATACTGTATGCAAATACGACATTCTGAACACACTTATACAAAATCAGGTCAAATATATGCGATTCATAATGTTTACACTTTAATTATTTCCTTGTAGACTGAAATACACTGGGAAAACTTACAGCATTCTTGAAGCTGATAGACAGCAAGCAGAAGGCAAGAAACAATGGACTTATGTGACAAGGAAAGCACCTGATTAAGAGAGATTTCTCCCACTCTAAAGAGCCAGGTATAAAGCAGGAGAGCAATTGTCTAAATATTTATATCATATATTTTAGTAACCACACAATGCATAGTAAGTATGAATAAACACAGTAATCTTCCTTCCAGCTAAGTTTTCAGACAGTCATTTAATTCTGCAACAATTGAAACACTAGAAAACCACATGCATAATTATCCTTATTCTTTGTATCATGAAAGAAAATGAACCCTGCAGTTCAGCCACTTTTCAATCCACTTCAGCGTCCACTTATCTAGTCCATACTTCTTCAGCTTGTCTATGAGGATCTAATGTACTGGAAAGCCTCACTAAGGTAAAAACAAACAATATCCCCTACACTCCCTTCCTTCATCCACCAAACCAGTCATCTCATCATAGGAGGCTGACATTTGCTCTCTTCCAGCCTTCAGAAACCTCTCCCAGTAACCGCAACCTTTCAGATATGACCAAGAGTGGCCTCTCAAAGACATTGGCCAGCTCCCTCAGCACTAGTGAGTCCATCAGACTTATATACACTCAATATGTTTAGATGTTCTCTAACCTGATCCCCCTCCACTGAGGGTAAGTCTTTCTTGCTCCAGACTTCCCCACTGATCTTAGGGACATGGCATTCCCAAAGGCAAAGATGACATTGAGTACCTCAACACTTTCCATATCCTTTGTCACCATGCCCCCAGCTACTTTCAGCAGCAGGCCCACATTTTCCTTGATATTTCTTCTGCTGCTGATAAACCTGTAGAAGCCTTTCTTGTTGCCCTTCCCGTCCCTTGCCAGATTCAACTCCAGGTGGGCTTTGGCTTTCCTAACCCTGTCCCCATGCATGCTTGGACAGTGTCTCCATATTCCTCCCAGGTCACCTATCCCTGTTTCTACCTCTGGTATGCTTCCCTTTTATGTTTTAATTTTTGAAAGCCTCCTTATAAATATATATATGTACAATGGAATTAAAACAAATTACTTTATTCACAGTTATGTATGTGTGTGTATAGCTTCAGTGCCACAAAAAATTCCCAGTGTTAATCAACCCAGAAGTCATAACTGGTATATTTAATGCATCCTTTTTTATGCTCCTGAAGCAGTATTCAACCACTAACATCAAATTAATCATGTTCTGTGGTGAAGCAACTATGCAGTTCCCCATTTAATCAATAATCAGTGCAATAATTTGCAACCCTAACTTCCGAGGTGGTTCTGATTTCCCTAACAGAAAAATCTGCACTGCAAAAACTAGCCTGACTCATATGCTGGGGTGTTCACTTGCAACTTCAGAATTTTTGGTTGTCTCACTAGGGTTATATGACCACATACATGTTTGAGTATGTAAAGAAAGAACACTAGAACATCTGAAAGGTGCAAATCCAGTTGTTTTCAGAGAAGGGTCCCAGGGTTCAGCACTTGTTATGATTTTTCCATACTCATTTTAGGTTACATCTACTTAGCACTATTCAGAAACGTTCGCAAACCTTATCCTGTGAAAGCAGCTATTGCATCTTTTTCTTGGGCAATGATTGTAATAACTCTGTTCATAGAATCACAAATAGGTCCCAGAAGGGACCTCTGGAAAGCATCTGCTCCAATCCTTAATTCCTATCAGTTCCAGCTAGATCAGTTTCTTCAGACTTGTCTATTTGAGTTTTAAGTATCTCCAAGGAAGGAGATTCCATGTGGATCCTCTCTGGGAAACATGTTTCTGCATTTGATCACTGTCATGGTGAAAAAATATTTAATAACTAATTGGATTTTCTGTTGTTGCACCTTGTGTACTCTTTTTTCTGTTAACGGTGCACTTCCAGGGTCCAGCTCCATCTTCTCTATAGCTTTCCATTAGGTAGCTGACAACAGCAGTAAGATCCCTGTTTAGTTTTCTTATGACTGAACCAACCCATCTCTCCTTGTTTCCCCTTGTACATTATACACTCCATTCATTTTAGTGCCATCTGGTAGACTCGCTCCACTACATTAAATCTTCCTCGCACCGGGACTCCAAGACTGGACACAGTACTCCAGCTGCAGCCTCACAACTGATGAATCAATGGGATGAAGCACTTTCTTACCCTGCTAGTTACACTCATGTTACATTCTAGTTAGTCACCTTTGCCTAAGTGGTACTGGACTGGGTCTAACTGCTTCATTTGTCCTTAAAAGTGCTCCCCTCTCTACAGCTTAGATGGGAGCACAACAGGATGTAAAGCTAGCTTAGTAACCTTAAATTCCATCCTCTGAGGACAGGAGGACTATTTGTTGATTTGTTGCAGGATTTGTTTATTGTTGGGGGGGTTGGCAGGGGAGGAGAGTTGTTTTTTATTTCTCTATTTGCTATAGAGCAATCAGGCTATTTAGACTCATGCCACAATCTGGACTACTTTCCAGTTCTAACCATTTAAATTATCAACTTTCTTTGTCTTAATTTTTTTTTTGATTGCATAATATTTTCCACTGTTGGCAAAGAGCTGCAAGAGGTCTGAGATAGCTATGATGGCAGACACCCTGTAAAAACATAAGTCATGTGGATTACTGAAAGATGAAATGGTAAATAGTTTGCTTTTCCTGGCACCTAGCTGAAGAGTAACTATTTTGATAACAAAAGCTGTGGAAGAATAATAATTCATAGTAAAAGTCTGTGTTTAGCAGTTGTAGTCAGAAGCCTTGATTTTGCAGAAAACCCACACAGTAGAAGACATGGACTAGAACAAGTCATGCCCAATTCTATATATAGTCCAGTATGAGATGGAGCAACCTAAGACACAAATATAAAGTATGTGTCATACCAATAACCTAATATACCTTTGTTTAAATTAAAGTTGAAGGATTCTTTGAATGGTTTGGTGTTTTAATTTTAAAATTTTCATCAGTCTATCACAGATTTTCTGAGTGTCCCCTGAGGTCTCTCAGACTCAGTGGAGGAAGATCATGTGCAAGAGGTTCAAGGTAGACCTCCTGGAAAGCCACTATAGTAGTATGAGGTGGATTAAGAAATTTTTTGCTTATTGCCTCAGTGCACCCACCACACTCAACTTATTTTTTAAAGTCTCAGTGAAATGTTATATGACTTAAACAGAGAAACAGCAGTCAACAGAAGTAGAAAAAAGAAGGTTTTGGAATACAGATTGGATGCTAGCAATTGAACTCAAAAGCTCGCAAGCACTGTTTCACACTTCTGGAGTGCCCTACTTCAGTAAACGTATTGGTGAAAGAAAGCGGCAGTATGCTCTGTCAGTGAGTAGAACAGGATACACTGGAATATATAAATAACTCTCACACAGTAACCACTTATATTATTTTACAGTTGAAAGAAACTAACCCCTCAACTAGCTTTTACCCTGAAGAAATAAAAGCTACCCAAGGAAGAGCCATTTTGGCCGAGGTCCAGCACAGCCCTTGGTGAGGCACCAGACAGAATCACAGCACTACACCTGCAAGTGGGCCGGACAAAGTGCTGAAGGACAGGAGTGTGATCCTGAACATTATCCCCATTCCCACCTCCGAATCAGTTGCTGCGTGGCCATAAAGAAATTAAATTCAGGAGCTGCTTTGATGTCCAAAAGGCACAGAGAGTTGCAGTTATGGACCGGGCCAGGCGTCCCCCAGTCAGATGTGACTGCATGCTTATCGCTCCCCTACGCAACAGCACCTCTCACATCCACAAACCTGGGCTTTCCACCATCTCTGGCTCCAGAGGACCTCCACACCATGCAAACTACATTACTGTTGACCACTTTCTTGTAAAAGGTGGATGCCAATAGCAAATTCCCTTCATTCTTTCCAAAATTTATTGCTCTGCAACTTGGCCCTTCCCTGTCCTCCACAGCCTGAGAGGGTTCAGCCTCCTCTCTCCACAGTGCTCAAATGAGTGCCTCCAGGGCTGTTTATAGGAGGCTGATGCTTTCCTCCAGCCAGGGCAGGCAGTCCGTGCTTGCACGTCCTATAACCTGAAATGGAGAGTAGCTGGAGGGGAGAGGAAAGGTAGGGAACCCTGCGTCCTCTCACTGGCTCGACGTCCATCTCCATAACAGAGCCAGTGCTGCCTAGTGTAAAATACAACCCCGGCCATTAGAAAGCTCACCAGGAAGAAAGGAGTAGAAATCCCCTCTGGCCAAGGAACTGCTCCAGCCACTACTGTACTGCATGCAAAAAGGCACTTTACTCATTCTTTGAATAGTCTCTTCCACACTGTTTAACCAACAAACAAAAAAAAGTATCCGCACTGTTCTGGGGGAAAAAAGAGATGGGGAGAGAGGTATGCACTCCTGCCTTCACAAGAGTTTCTGGCTCCACTTTCTAGAGTCTTGATAAAACCATAGTGACTCCAGCCTGGTGACTGAGCAGAGGCTAACTGGACGCTGACTGCACTCATCTGTTTCAGCTCCCTGGCTCAGCATGGTGATAATGTTGGACTCCATTCCCTTTGCTGTATCACCTCTTACTGAGGTTGTATCAGGAGATTAGTTGCTGCACACTTTTACATTACAGTCCCAGAATGTCAGCCATTCTGCAACAAATATGCAAGAACCAACCTCTCTGTCTCTATTCCATATGCTTAATACAAACCTTCCATACTGGGATAAATGTTTGTTTGCTTAGGGACAGCAGTCAGCAAAACATTTATTCCTATTCAAATTTCAGCAAAAATCCAGAGGAAAGAAGTCCTCATCTTTCCATTTTTTAGATTCCTGTTTTATTCTTCCATATTGTCTACCAATGTGTTTATCAACAGCTATTCAGAAATCTTTGCAACTAAGGCTATCAAAATTCTCAGACAATGTTGTAATGGAAACGGTAATAGAAATGGATTTATCATTTCCAGCAGTGCCATGTGGGAGTGGCTACTACTGCATATGACAGAGCGCCCTGAAATATTTAACACAATCTTAAGAATTAAGTAACATGGTCTCAGAAGCCTTTGTTATATGACAGAAATGACTGCAAGCTGACTTCAGCTATTCAGAAAAATGAGTACAAGAATATTACTTTTTTTCTTGCTATCGTGACCCACCTGCAAGACAAAGCCTTTGTTCTTTAAATATTTTGTATGGAGAGAAACCACGCAGTAAGAATAATATATTGGAAGCTAGCAATATCTGCTAGTTAGCATGCAATGGTATCAGGCACAGCATGAACCAATTTGGGGAGTTGAGCATTCTGTAAGTCACATAATGAGTAATTTTTTGCTGTCAAAGGAATAAATATTTTTGTTATCTGTAATTTGTGTCTATATCTTTCTGTAAAAGTCGTGGGTTTAGAGTAGTAAGTGGGTACATTTTGACAGTCTCTTTAGCTTTATTAAACTCTCATTACTAAAAATTGCTATTCTTGTCACAAAATGCATTAGTATTTTCTCTTAAGTCCTTTATGAATCATTATACTTACAGATGGGACAGTCATAGTATTCTAGCTCTGACAATCTCTAAATATTCTGTTTATCTTTCTCAAAATGTTGAAGTATTCGCTTGCGTTTATTAAAATATGCTTCAGAGAAAAATGTTTTGCTACATAAATATTCAGTAGATATGTCAGCTATCAGGTGTGAACTTTCAGTATCTGCTTCATTTAACCCAGTGAATCTATCCTGGCTGGGGGATTCAAAATAGTAACAATATCTGTTAAGGATCCAAAGCACAAATATGTGCTTTGATTCTACAAAATTCAAGAGAAGTAAATATGCTACAGGTATGGCAATCTGACTAAAAGCATATAACTGGGATGCTTTTTCTAAAAGTTCAGAGAGAAAAATAAAATAAAAATTGGTATTGATACAAATGTCAGAATACCAAATGAGGCCCAGTTTTTGAAAACAGAGAAACAGATTTAGGTATAAGGATCCATGTGCAAAAATCATATTCCTACAGATTAAATTAGACACAGAATAAATTCTGCTTTTACTGCAGACTCAATAGTTTTTAAGATTTACAGAACTCTTCCCACTAGCAGAAATTGTTTCTTGGTTTATCTCAGAAACGCATACATTGAAAATTCTGCAGAATTTTAATTAATAAATAAAAATCTATAAAAATATTTTTTCCCCTCCAGAATTTCTACAGCAACTCAAATACATGAAATATAATATTCTTATCCCATGCAAGGAAGCACACACTATGGGTTAAGCCTAAGTCAAAAAAAAAGCCCTTAAGAACATGCTAAAGTTTTATTTGTTGCATAAGGTTAAGTTCCAGCTGGTAGAGAAAAAAAAAAGCATTAGCAGCAGGAAAAATACACTGAGCATTTATCACTTGCCAGCCAGAATTCAGCATCAACTGGCATTTCTGAAAACACTTTGCATTGATAAGAACATGCACACCAAAGAAATTATAGAACTCCCCACTCTCTATAATCCTTCCTTAGCAGATACACACACAATTTGAGTTATAATAGCCATTTCCTAATTATTCTGTAACTCAGTTTCTATTTAGAGCAGTCTGAGAGGCTTTGCTCTTGCTATGAAAAACATACTCAAGCCATCTTATCACATTTACTGAGAGCTACTGTTGCCAAGAACTAGGCACATAAAGCTCTTTCCTATACAGTCAAGAAGAGGGATCTACATTTTTAGGACTTGGGTATCTCAATCTGCCTGGGGCTATGGAAAAAGGAAATGAGGAAACACAACAGTAGCCAAAGATAAGAAATTATGTGAGTCAAGACCATGAAGGCTAAAATAGTAATTACTGCTCAGAAAGCCTATGGATTATTTTCTAAATCTTAGACCTTTAGACTGAAAAAAATTTAAACAGTTAAACATCTTCTGAGAAGATGGTGATTCAGTCCTCAAAGTACCTTTCACAAAGAGAAGTCTAAGACCCCGAGGGATACATTTGGGAGAGCAAGACACATCCAACATTTGAGAGAACGAAAGGGACTCAGGTGAATAGACTGGGCATTGTTTCCCTGGGATGTAACACCTCTGAGTGAATAAATAGGGATTTTTACTACGCTTTTTTGAATTAGCCATTGGTCCCAGAACCCTAGAGAGGCTTCTGTTAGACATCTGTTTCCAGGCTCCAGCACAGGAGCAAGTCAGGGGTCCCCAAAATTTCAAGTGCACAATGGTACAGGGTTTAGGCATAACACTGCAGTTTGCAGATGGGGTGAAAGACTGATTATTTACATAGAGTGTTTGCAGCCAAAGATAAAGGTCATTGCTCTGTGTTAAATAATTAGGAGTCTTAAAGGTATGGCACAGACAGGAGGCAGAGGCTGATGTAGCTAATATCATGGTTTGTCATTACCAGAAGAAGTAGTAGAAACAGAAAAGTCAGCAGGGGAAATTGCAACGGATATGTTTTCCAGGAACACAAGGTATTATGCACACATGTATATAAGTGTGAGGAAGAAGCTCAGAGGGAAAAAAGACAGAGAGAAGTTAACAAGGCATGGAGCAAGAGAGTGATGGAGCGAAAAAATGGAATAAGCATGAAATCAGAAAGCCTAAGCAATGGAGAAGTAGGCTAAAAAAGTACATATCTATATAACTACACACATATAGTGTATACATAAAGTGATCAGCAAAAATCCTACTGGAAATGAAAGGAATTTTGCACATAACTAAAGACCACTCACGAAAGATTTGCAAGTAGATGTCAAAAATGGAGACAGCATGGCAAATCCCTGGAGGGTTTGTAAGGTGACGTAAGAGGTCAGAGCTGACTGTCTTCCCCATGTTAGTATTTATCAGTGAGGAAAAATGAAAAAGAAATGCAGAAGTTGAGAGTGAAATAAGAAAAATATGAACAAATGAGAAGAAATCCAAGATAAAAGACTGGAAATTGGTCTAAAAAATAGAAATAGACTAAAATAGAAAAAGAAATATGAACCCATATACAGTAATATGCTAATCTGTTAGTAATCATATGGAAAAAGAAGAAGAAATATTCTTAAGTGTATGTATACACATTATCATACCTATATATATGATCACTTTGAAATAGAAACATTGTTTATTTGATATATTTGAAATATAAAACCATAAAAGTAGAAGAATTTGTAAGTTTGACAATGTTTACTGTTAGGTATTACTTAGGATACTTGAGCAAGACTTGAGAAAGACTTCATTTTACTACAGAATTTAGAGAAACCACAGAAGTCCAAGTAGTCTGATCAAAACTCATTTCCTTAACAGAAGACAAAGTAAAAGATACTTTGATTTGAGATTGCTAATGCTTTCTGTAACAAGGTTTTGCTTGCATGAACACATGAATTTAACAAACCTGTAATAATTTACAAGCATGGTCCTGGATTCAGCAGTTCACAATCATGCTCTGAGAAGCAGATATTTGTAGTTAATAATATTGCCAGTACTACTCTTAGTAGCAATTTTAAGATGTAGGAGTTTTCATATTGCCTTCTATGAGATAAGGATCTCAGTCATTCTAATGAGAAAAACCTTAAGAGGTTAAAGAATGCAGAAAAAAAATACAAGTCTGCCCAGAGTGCCAAAGTCAGCCTGACAAAACACCTGAGATTGAACATTGTTTGGAAACACTTGTCTGCAAAGGTGCATCCCAGCCCCTCAAAGATCTACCATAATGATCACCACAGGGAAATTTCTGTTAGTTGTAAGGTGCTAAATGCCTTTAAAATATGTGGAAGAGTGAGCATGACTGCCCTTGGGGATTTTTCCCTTCACTGGTACGATGAGCAGGAATACTCGCAATAATCAGTGAGATTTTTCTGGCCAGAAGTAGATATACATCTCTGATACAATCAACTTACACTTCTATAGTCAACAGAGAAAAAGGGTAATTATAGTAATGTACTAACCTCTTCTTAAAGTCAACAACTGAAACAGATTAAAAGAACCATGCCCTAAAAGTAAAAATGCCTCTAAAAGTGTGACTGACACAGTTGCAAAGGTCTGCATTGCAAACATCCAAATTCAAATAAAGGTGAAGACGTGCATGGCTGTTTCTTTACATCTTCAGTATGCTTCAGAAAGTCCCACAGACTAATCACCTATGTTGAGTAGTTTAATTAATTACTTTTTCTAGAGCTATATCACATGAAATATGGCTAACTCCTATCTTATTTCATCTATATCCAACCTGTCCTCTAAAAAATAAAGCAGTCCTAACTTTTCTCCCTGGCTTCTTTTCATGTGAAAGTCTTTTCATGCTTTTCATGCCTCCTATTATTTTCCCTATCCAATTCAGATTTGTATTACAAAACATTTGACTTTTTATTTCACCTACATGATTAATTGCCTACAGTAGAGCTAAAAGTATAGGCAGAGATAAATAGGTGAATATAGTGCACCTCTGTTGGTTTGACAGGAAAAAGATTTATTTTGCATACATATCTATGTGTGAGTGGATTAAAATATATTGTTTTCGTAAGTTTATTGATTTCAGTTTCCAACAACTCACATTTTAAAATGCAATCAATAATTTTCAGGGCCTAATTTCAGGCTTCATAAACAGCCAAAGTTTCAGCCTATATGTTCCCTTCCAGTAAAACAATCAAGCTATTTTGGGGTTTCCTAGACAAAATATTCATAATGTACTTTTAAATTACATCTTAAGTTACAGAAACATAGGTTGCAGTGATCTTGATAACTCATTGTAGGATAAGGGTCATAACTGATCAGGAAGCACAAGTAGCACAAACTGTATTATTGTGAGGAGATGCTGAGGCAATCGGGGAACTGAGGCCAGTGAGCTGTCACCACTTGCCCGTTATCACAGTCCATTGTGGCTTATGCTTTCTTTTGCCACACAACCAGGTGGCATCAGTGCCCCTACCCAACCCATCACTAGAACAAGACTCCATCCAGAAAGCAGCTGGCTTTCACAAATCTACAATTCACTTCTTAGTTTCATATTATAATTGTGCTTTCTTCTCTCTCAGCAGCTTCCCTGTTCTCAGTCAGATGCTTTTACATATAGTTTTATAAAAGACAGATAAAATCCATATTTTTCACAAGAATTTTCCTGTTCAAGTAAAACAGCACAAAAATGAAAGAAAAAAAAAATTTACCCTACAAAGAAATGAGAAGCATTTGTCTTCAGAAAAGGCAAGTGATGTATGCCATGGAACACAGAACATTTTGGAACATTCTGCTCTCAAGCAAAATGCAAGTAAAAAACGTGCAGGGGGTAGGGAGAGAGAATTAGTGGCAGAAATGTTCGCAGGGAACAAAATTCTCCAGAACGCTTTGCTATAAAGTGAAATACCACTTAAAGATCTTCTGTTTCCAAATGCTAGAATTTCCCCAGATACTCTAGCAAGCTTAGATTATCTTTCTTATTATGTAAAATCTTCCATCACCATCTTTCTCTCATATTTTAAGTTGTCATACAGAAAGACACATTGAATTGTCACCATGAGTCACCCAAGAGCCCTTCAACTCATTCTTTTATTAATATTACTTTTTCATCTCATGAAGCACACTGAAAAGGCAACATGCAGACTGCAGGAATTTTTTACTTCTATCTGCATTTAAGTTTTATTAGGATTCATATTTTTTCAGGGTTGTTTATATTTTTGGGGGGTCACCATTTAAAGGCTCTATCTTAAGAAATGTCCAACTGAAAATAACTTTTCCCCTTTAACTTTGAAGGCTGCTTTCTTTTACTTTATTTGCCTCATTTTCAGCACTTCCCAATGGTCAAAATCAAGTCTGGCTAAGCATGTTTCCTGCAGTCATCTTCTGGCTTTGGAGACTGTTTTCTGACAGATGTGAGAATCCTCTGACCTTTTAGCTTCAGAATGCTTCACGATGAATGATTTAAACATTCTTTTCTAGCCTTCCTTACACAAATACATCAAAGTTACTACTTGATGCTGAGAGTTTTATCTACAATGAAAATAAATCATTTATTCTATTTATTGCTATTTCAAGTTTGCTACACTATTCTTTATGTGAAAAAAGAAAAGATCAGCTATGACCCGGTTGCCAGTAGCTACCTATCCACAATACACCTGTACAAAAGCTCTAGCTGTTCCTGGAAGTTTTAGTAAAAAGGAATATGAAAAAAATGAGAACACTTTAGGAAGCTGATTCTGCTCTGATTTACATCAGAGGCAGAGCTACCATAATATATAATGCTGGGGGATGAGGGCATATGGGTCCCTCAGACCCATGACCCAAGCTGAACAGAGTTTCTTTTAGCAATTTGTAGGCACATTTAGAAGGCTTCATCGAAGCCAGAGCACAATTTCTGGATAAGGCAGCAAGTCTATTGCAATGATTCTCCTGTGGTGTTCTCCATATGGACATGTTTTGCCTTGGGATAAATCCCTGGCCTTCTTGGAGTATATTTAGAACTTGTTTTGGATTGGACTTTGCACAGTTTTGGTTAAAGAAGCAACAGATTCAAGGCAACACAAACAGACAAGAAGAAGATAGGAAGACTGAATTTCCTGTCCTTATTTTTGCACACTGCCTCAAAGGAAATCATATATTAGCCAAAGTTCATTTTTTTATTCCCCCTTAATCCATAGCAGTGTTCCTTTAAACTAGTCCAGAAGAGAATAACTTTTCAGGTTTTTCATCTACAGGCAGTCTTCTCAGATAGTGCTTCATCTTGCAGTTCACAGATGATCCTCCATTTCCAGAAGCATCATCCTGTGGCTTGTGCGCCAGCCAAATACTGAAACAGAGACAGTGCACATTTTTTTCGTCATGGGCTACTGTGAATCAGTTTGATTCTTTATCAAGACTTAGAGAAACAAGAATTGTCCTAAATCTATCTTCTGTTAATGATAGCTCCTAAGGACCATTGAAGTGGTACAGAATTAGGGGACTGCAAAATCATCAGCCAAGTACGGTGCTGCAGTAGAAGTATAAAGCCAGAAGGCAGTTGTGGCTTTGCAGCCAACAGTTACCATGGAGAAAACACGGAGGCTCCCGTACAGGTTATGTCTCACCCTTGCTGCTTTGGTATAGCACACAAAAGGAGAGATGGGGTAAGGGGGGCGCTAGTATATAGCATGTCATTTTAGTCTCTTTCCTCTTCTATAATGTTTTATCTAGTTTTCTAGTGAATATCCACACGTAGTCAAAGACAGGAAAATTTTTAGGTTTTGACATAGAATAGAGAACTGACATAAAGAAACTGGCAGCTGTGGCCCATAATGATTCTCATTCTATTAATTGTTAAAACCATAATATTAGCTTCACGAGGTTTATGAGTCAGAAGATTTTATATATTTTACTTTCTGACAGTTGCAGCAAAACCAGCTCCTACTGGATGTTGCAAAAAATTCATAAAGCAGGTGCAGAATATGTTGCACATCATACCATCATAGAAAAAGTTTAGGTTGGAAAACAGCTCTGGGGATCAAGTTGTTCAACTTCCTGCTCAAAGCAGAGCTAACTTCAAAGCAAAATCAGGTTGCTTAGGCCTTGTCTACAGGTCCTTTGTACCTACACACCATTGGCAGATACCTTTTGATTCAGGTCTCAAAGTCTCCAAGGACGGAGATCCCACAACCTCTCTGAGAAACCTATTCCACTGCTTAACCCATCCTCATTGTAAGATTTAGTCTCATTAGATGATGAAACAGTCTTTCCTCTGCACATTATTTCCATTGTTACAGTAACAAAAGAAGAGGAAAGACATCAGAGCAAATGATAGTGAGAAAAAATAAATCAATAGACTCATAAAATCATAGAATCCTTTAGGTTGAAAAAGACCCTTAAGATCATCATATCCAACCATAAACCTGACACTGCCAAGTCCACTACTAAATCATGTCCCAAAGCGCCACACCTACACGTCTTTTAAATACCTTCATGGATGGTGACTCAACCACTTCCCTTGGCAGCCTGTTCCAATGCTTGATAACGCTTCTGGTGAAAAAATTTTTCCTAATCTCCAATCTACACCCCCCTTGGTGCAATTTGAGGCCATTTCCTCTTGTCCTATCACTTGTTACTTGGGAGAAGAGACTGACACCAACCTCACTACAACCTCCTTTCAGGTAGTAGTAGAGATCAATAAGGTCTCTCCTGAGTCTCCTTTTCTCCAGCTCCCTCAGCTGCTCCTTATAGGACTTGTTTTCGGGACCCTTCGCTATCTTTGTTGCTCTTCTTTTGATGCACTCCAGCACCTCAATATCTTTCTTGCAGTGAGTAGCCCAAAACTAATATTGCTAATGATCAGAATACTATGTACCTTGGGACTAGTGTGCAGGGCCAAAATTGTTGCACTAATGTACTCTTATATTTGCCTGATAATGGAATATATACACCATACAAATGCCAGCAGAACTGGCTGTCAGCCACTTCATGGTGAGAAAGCACCAGACAGGTAACTTGAAATCTCCTGAAGGGAAAAAAAAGTCTAATAATTTTGGGAACATTACCAGTGGGAACCTCCACTATGGATGATCAACCTTTTCTCAGCTGTTTTGGGGGGCTGAGGGAAGTCTTTCTCATTCACATTCTTTCACTTTACAGACAGAAGATTCACTGAAAAGCAATGAAAGGAAAGCTTCTTTCTCTAATCAGTTCCTCTTTTTCACTCCAAATATGAGCAAGACAGATATGTCCAGTGCCTACATTCCCTTTTGCATTCCATTTCTTCCAACAGTTCCTTAATATTTTATGGCCTTTTGACTGTCTCAGAGTTGTTTTGTTAAGCAAAGTATCCCTAGGATCTGATCTTTAGCAATTATAAATAATCTGGGAAAGACAGTGAGTAATGTTTTAAAAAACCTTGCAAATAATAAAATATATTTTAGAATCATGACTGGAAAGAGCTGCAATAGCATCTGGCAATCCTGACTATCTACATAAGAAATGGCATGCAGAAAATTTCACAACAAGGAAAAGAAATATCTCTAACTATACCTATTATTATCTCTCAAAAAGGAGACATAGAAAACATTGGTAATAATTCTCTGAAAGCATTAGCTCCGGGTCTAGCAGTAGTTAATACACGTATTTCTAATACACTAACTATGTACATATGGGAAACTGTGTTAAGAATCATTCTCTTAGACTTTTTTTTTTTCCTCTACACATGCGTTATCAACCACTGCTAGAGACAATACAATTTCTAATTGGGTTTTGGCCTGATTCAGTTCTCAGAGAAAGAAGCAAACCCAGATTAAATGGGATGTGCAAGTAAAGAGGAAGTGGGGCTGTTTGGCAAGGCAGGAATGACAACAGCACCAACAAATATTATTGGGGAAAGGAGACCTAAAGCATCTTTATCTTCAGTAGAAATTGCAGTGTTGCAATGTCCTGCCTGCTTCCTCAAGAGATCCTTTACCAACCATCCCAATAGTTCCCGCTATACCTCTTCTAAGTAAAAAAAGAAAAGGTATCCAGGAGAAGCAAGTGAATCTGATTTCTCTTTCTGCCAAGTCTGCTTATCTCCTTTTCCTCCATACCTCTCAACTTCAACCCCTACCTATAATACAGTCCTTCAAATGTGGCAAAGGGATCCAAGCAAGGCAGGCTACCTTGGGTAGGTCACGGGAGCAGGTCGCAGGGGTTATCTACACTATGGGTTTGGTACAGTCTGCAGCAGGCCCCACAGTCTGGTCCTCTGACTATGCAGACCAGAGACTGTGCTCAGCCTCTGAGCTTCTTCCCAGGCTGTGTAACTCCATCCCCTTTGCATGGAGTAGCCTAAGAGGCTGTTAGAGCACAGAGAGAAGATAAAACTCCATTGTGATCTTCTCCTTGAGACTAGAACAAAACAGGGCAAGCAGAAACCATGTAGGTGACATTCTTGCCAATAAACTCAATGGCTAAACACCACTGTGGTGTTCAGGCAAAAAAGGGTTTGATTAGCTAAGGCAATCACTTGGCTTCCTGGCCTTCATATTCTACCTGAAAAAATATGAGCGAAAATTTTCCTGTGAGAGAAATAGTCTTTCACAGGCTAACAACTGAGGTGGGAACCCACCCTATTCACACACCTTTAAATTTCCATGCTCTTTTTAATTACCTCATGACCCATTTATGTCCATGTTGAGGACATGTAACTGAAGAAGAAGCTGCAGAAATAAAGTAGAAATTTAGGACACCAAATAAGTGTGGCTGAATTAGAACTAGAGACAAATCCCATCTTGTGTTGGTCAGAAAGAAAAAAAACAATCTGAAAGATTCCTGCCTCTTATAATCTTTATATTGGAAATTGCACTGAAGCTTCAGCTGCATAAAGGTTATTGACAATTCTTCCACTAGTAATATTGAAAAAGACTTGAACTTCAGACTCCTGGCTGCAACTGCCATTTTATTCCTTTGGTGCTTTTAGTCTATTTTAAGTGTATTACATGATAGGCAACACAAGGGACTCCACAAAATGTGTCTGGAATTTGATTTGCATTGTTTTGTGTCGTTTAAAAGTTGAAGGAATTAAATGTTTTCAGATTATATTTAGAACAAAAGCTCCTTTATTTTAAAATGTTTAATTAAATTACTGCCCTTATTTCCTCTGTATTCATTGGTTACTATTTTTCTCTAGCATAATCCATCGGGTTGCAACATTATTCTTTTTCAGTGACTTTTCTGCTACACTAGAGCTGTTGTGATATCTTTTTCTCAGTATATTTCTTACATGTACAGTGCTTAGCTTTGTTTCACTATGCTGAAATATGAAAGTAAAAAAAATAATCAATTAACAATAAACATGTTAAATCTTTTTAAGTCCTGACTTTTAGCTGGTTTAAATTAATACAGTTCTGTGGCAGTTCATATAATCATAATTATTTACATTAGCTACTAGATCTCATAAATATTTCCTTAAACATCCAAAACATTTTAAAGTCTAAAAATAAAGGCTAAAATTCCTGTCTCCTACCAGAATTACACTTGTCAAGTCTCATCAGACTCTTGCAGAAATGCTCAGAGCACAATTCCGACAAGCAGAGCAGCGTATTTCTTACAGATGATGGGCCATGCTGCACTTTTCAGTCAGTTTTCTAGTTTCCTTGCAAGTACGTTTGGGTTTTTTTTGCACTAAGTCCTGGTTAAATCTCTGTGAAGGTCACCTTCAAAATTAAGATACTGGAAAGCTGAAGGGGGATCTTCCACACAGGACTGCAGAGACTTATGAATGTTGTTTTTGGTGTGAATGGCTTCTGTCTGACCACAATTTTTGTTTTATGTTTATTTAATGAAAGCATACAAGCACCCAAGGAAAATAAACTGTGGACCAATGGTCAAAATCCTGGCAATACAAATTAGTAATCAGATGAAAGGCATTTCAACTTTGGCAATCACATCAAATCAGGTGGCTACAGATATCCCTAATTTCTCAAATAAAGTTGTGAGAAGGGAAGAGGAAACAGATTATCTTATTATTCATAAATCTCAGAGTTCAGTCTGATTTACAGAAACAATTTTCTCCTGAGCACTAGTAATTTTTGAGGAAGTGCTATTAAGTAATTATTCAAAGATATTTTAGGAAAATAAAACACACAGAAGTAAATTAGGTAGGTTTTTTTAATGAAGCTAGAATATTCTTAAGGAAGCATGATCTAGCAGTTCTATAATGCTATGTAAAATAAGTCAACTACTTTGAATACTGCTCTTGTACTAATTTCCACAGAAGAAAATAAGATGCAGTCACTTTTGAATACATATGAAAATAATGGGGGAAAATTATAATTATTCATTAGATATTCCTATACTAGGGAAGCCCTGGTTTTAATCATAATCAGCAAAGAAGAGGGATCTACAGGCTTGATTCTTCAACAGAGAACTTGCAGGTCTTTCATTAGTGTATGGGTGTAAGTGCAAAACAAAACTAATGCACTGTACAATTCTGTGAGCAAGAGAAGTTCTATAAACTTTGAATTTTACTTTCTAGAACTGTGGCTACAAGGAGTCATTCTGTGGGTCTGTGCAGCTAAAAATATTCTTCATTGAAAGCTGAGACAAGGAAAAGGCTGATTAATAACAAAAGCTTCCAGAAGTGTTCAGCATGCAAGTTATACCCAAGACACTGTCACTTCCTCTATACTTATCTGAGTACAAAGTCAGATTGTAAATCCGAGGTACAAGATAATATTACACTTCACACAAGAGGTAGTGAATGATTCTGCCAATATATAATCAGTGTAGCTAGGCTAAAAATAAGCAAACATAGTAATAGTAACAGTATAAGGTTATATCCAGACAATATAAAATCTATCTACTTTTCACTCCCATGCTTCAAAAAGTCAATCAGGTGAGTTTACTACCTTTTATTTATACACACACACACACAGAGTTTATTTTATAAATTTATTTTTTTTTAAATTCACCACAGCCTTGTGCTGGAGTACCGAAGTAAATAAAGCAAAGCAAAAACTTTCTGCAGAGGGACAGTGAAGTAAGCAGATTGTCCACTAAACAGAGATCTTTTTCTACTTCAGAGACATGAAAATGTGCAACAGCACGTCTTTGAAGGAGGTCAAAGGATGAAGCTGGCACAAATAGCTGTGAATCTCCTAAGGTTTTCTCTGTAAAAACAGGCACTACAGCTGTAATTAGGGCAGGTCTGTTATTTAACTCTCTGAGGTTCCTTGCTACATAATTTTAAATGAAATAAACAGAAAACATCAAGATCAGATGATCAATCACATTTGCAACTGCTGTTACGTTGGCACCTTTACAAAGCCAAGTGTGCTGTTGGTGGATGATCACCTCTGATCACCTCTCAGCAAGTCACACCTGGCAACTGCTAGCAATGCCCATCACTCATATTCAAAAAACCAGAACCTGCTTGCTGTACTATTATAACATTTACTAGGCAGTATCCAAGATGTAGGTTCTTACATGACTTTAAGACTGCCCTACTCAACTGCTTAGTCCCCCAAAAAAGCATCTTCCACAGGTAAAAGTGGATTTTCTTCAGAAAGCTTATTTAAATACACCACAAGTGACTATAACATCTCTTGATGTCCCCCACACTCCCCTTTCTGTAAAATTTGCAGAACTGTACCATCACATCTACTGTAAACCAATTTCTCAGAGTCAGGCCCTACCTACTTCTTGCCAGAGGGGGGAAAAACAACAACAACAAAAAACACCAAAACAAAACAGACTGAGACTGTATTGCTTCCCCACCACCGCAGGTGTTCCAACTTCCCAAAAGACCCTTAACAGACCATCCTTTTCATCCAATTTGTTAAATTATGTTGCTGCTATTCTTCCTAGTGCTTTAATAAATAACCAACACTTCTTAAAATACATTAGTTTCCCATCTATATTAAAAGAAAACAGAATGTGTCTAGGAGCCAACACCTCAACTAATCACATGATAAAATTCCTTCACAAAAGAGCATGATGAATACCCTCTCTTCTTGTCCCCTTTTTGTCTACCAAGAAGCTCCAAAGATGCCACTGACAATATGAAGTAATCCATTTCCATCAGGACTGAGAGGAGCGGTGTACACAGATGCCAACTTGTGCTGTCTGAGACGCCCTGTTACCCTCACCCACTACAGGTAACAGCAGCCATCATGACTGGCAAGAAACGAGGAGAAGAGAAGAGATGGGGTTTACTGTTCTGTCATGGAGTTCACACACACACAGTTGACTTGAGATAAAGTTGGAGACCTCTGAATGTAACACATTGCTGCTGGTGTTGTAACTCTTGTTCTTCTTCCATTTCTGTGCTACAACAAGCAAATAGTTAAAGGGGAAGCTACCTAGTCTGACTCATGCAGACAGAGATTGAGTTAATTTTCTTTCTGTGTTTCCTTACAAAGGAAAGAAACATTCCACAGCAGGGGTAGAAATTACAATTTCTATATCTAGATTTAGCCATTTAAAAAAAAACAAAACTGTGATATTGGAATTTAATAGCTTATGAAACATAAGGGGGAAAAAAAATAACAGAAAATCTTATGAAAGCCCTTCAGTTAATTCAGTGACATCATTTTTTACTATGCATAATTTAGTTCCTTACAGCAAAGCTGTTTTTCATATATGAGTTATTTTAGATACCATTCTGTATGTGTTAGATGTGCATAGATGTGTCTCTTTCTGGTATAAACATTTCTGATATATATAAATGAGGTGGGTTGACCCTGGCTGGAGGCCAGGTGCCCACCAAAGCCATTCTATCAATCCCCCCTCCTCAGCTGGACAGGGGAGAGAAAACATAACAAAGGGCTCATGGGTCAAGATAAGGACAGGAGAGATCACTCACCAATTACTGTCACGGGCAAAACAGACTCGACTTGGGGAAAATTAACTCAATTTATTACCAATCAACCGGAGTAGGGTAATGAGAAATAAAACCAAATCTCAAAACACCTTCCCTCCACCCCTCCCTTATTCCCAGGCACAACTTCACTCCCAGATTCTCTACCTGCCCCCCCAGTGGCGCAGGGGGATGGGGAATGGGGTTTACGGTCAGTTCATCACACATTATCTCTGACGCTTCTTCCTCCTCAGGGGCAGGACTCATCACACTCTTCCCCTGCTCCAGCGTGGGGTCCCTCCCACGGGAGACAGTCCTCCATGAACTTTTCCAACGTGGGTCCTTCCCACAGGCTACAG
This sequence comes from Aquila chrysaetos chrysaetos, assembly GCF_900496995.4. Taxonomy (NCBI): domain Eukaryota; kingdom Metazoa; phylum Chordata; class Aves; order Accipitriformes; family Accipitridae; genus Aquila; species Aquila chrysaetos. The sequence goes on from NC_044004.1 coordinate 25,203,370, forward strand.
TTCTTCATGAACTGCTCCAGCACGGTTCCCTTCCACGGCATGCAGTCCTTCAGGAGCACACTGCTCCAGTGTGGGTCCCCCACGGGGTCACAAGTCCTGCCAGAAAACCTGCTCCGTGGGCTCCTCTCTCCACAGGGCCACAGGTCCTGCCAGAAACCTGCTCCAGCGTGGGGTTCCCACGGGGTCACAGCCTCCTTCGGGCATCCACCTGCTCCGGCGTGGGGTCCTCCACAGGCTGCACGTGGATATCTGCTCCACCATGGACCTCCATGGGCTCCAGGGGGACAGCCTGCCTCACCATGGTCTTCACCAAGGGCTGCAGGGGAATCTCTGCTCCGGTGCCTGGAGCATCTCCTCGTCCTCCTGCTTCCCTGACCTTGGCGTCTGCAGGGTTGTTTCTCTTACACGTTCTCACTCCTCTCTCCGGCTGCCATTTCTGTGTGTCCCAGCAACTTTTTTTCCTTCTTAAAAATGTTATCACAGAGGCACTACCACTATCGCTGATTGGCTCGGCCTTGGCTGGTGGCGGGTTCGTCTTAGAGCCTGCTCGCATTGGCTCTGTTGGACACAGGGGAAGCTTCCCGCAGCTTCTCACAGAAGCCACCCCGGTGACCCCCGCCTGCTACCAAAACCTTGCCACACAAAGCCAATACAATTTAAAAAAAAAAAAAAAAAAGGGGGCTAAAAATCCCATAACTAAACAATATTGGTAAGAGACAAAACTGAGAAACTAAAACAATAAAGAAAGTTTTGTAGGCAGAAGTCTAAGATTAGATGAGAACATCTGTATCTTTAGGCACATGAATAGGAAGCGTGGCAAGAGTTTGAATTTTGTTGAGAAATGGTATTTCCAACATTTCTATCCCTAAAGAAAAATGCACCCCTTGAGCTGATCCTGCAATATCATCAGCATCAGGTTGTAATACCATCTAAAAGACATTAACCCTTCAAAAGAGTAGGGGAATACAGCACATGAACCAAAAACTTTCTCAAAGACTAAAATGCACCACTGGTGCAGAAATCTCCAGAGGAAGGTGGGTTTTTTAAATTAATAACTTCACATGGAGGCCTCAGTCATTTGCAGAGTGTAGTGCTCTGCCCAACTGAGAGCAACACTGAGATAACAGAGAGTTCACAGAATGCATCATGGCACAAGATCTAAAGCTGAGCTCTGGATGCAATCTAATCATGTTAGCTCAGCTTTGTAACTCACAGCTAACAAGTTATAACTCGTCATAGCTTGTTAACTCAGGTGCAGGACTGGGGAATGCAGGTGGACTGCACCTGGACCTAGACTGGCTTGTACCCAGTTATCTCCAGCAGCTCTGCACCTGCTGCATGGAGGCTCTGGCAGAACAACCACAGCTGCAACTGCCCTTGCCAGGGTGTATTATCTCCTTAGAACAAATGGTTTCTTATTACATGAAGCAGAGAGCCTGATGCAATGAGGTTCTTCAAAACGCTAATTTAATGCAGACAAAAGACTATGATTTCCCTGAGCACCTGAGCTTACTGATGCCTTTGTCTTCACTTCAATTTGTTTCATGGATCTCAATGCTTAAATCTGCCTCTGCAAAGAAGTTGCTAAGTAAAACTAGCTATATAAGACGCCCAGTCAAAGACAGTAACAGAACAGGTAAAATACACTTTCTTTGAATGTAGAGAAAAAGGTTATAGAATAGGTTGGGTTGGAAGGGACCTTTAAAGATTGTCTACTCCAAACCCCCCCTGTCATGAGCAGGGAGATCTTCCACTAGGTCAGGTTGCTCAAAGCCCCATCCAGCCTGGCCTTGAACACTTCCAGGGATGGGGCATCCACAGCTTCTCTGGGCAACCTGTTCCAGTGTCTCACCACCCTCATCATAAAGAATTACTACCTTATATCCAGGCTAAATCTCCCGTCTTTTAGTTTAAAACTGTTGCCCCTTGTCCTGCCACTACAGGCCCTGGTAAAAAGTCTTGCTCCATCTTTCTTATAAGCCCCCTTTATATATTGAAAGGATGCAATAAGGTCTCTTCTCCAGGCTGAACAAACCCCAACCCTCTCAGCTTTTCTTTATAGGAGAGGTATTCCAGCCCCCTGATCAGCTTCGTGGCCCTCCTCCGGACCCGCTCTAACAGGTCGATGTCTGTCTTGTACTGCGGGCCCAAGAGCTGAACACAGTACTCCAGGTGGTGTGTCATGAGAGCGGGGTAGAGGGGCAGAACCACCTCCCTTGACCTGCTGGCCACACTTTTGATGCAGCCCGGGACATGGTTGGCTTTCTGTGCTGCGAGCACACATTGCGGGGTCATGTGCAGCTTTTCCTCCACTAGCATCGCCCAGGCCTTCTCTGCAGGGCTGCTCTCAATCCATTCATCACCCAGTCTGTATTGATACTGGCAATTGCCCCAATCCAGGTGCAGGACCTCACACTTGGCCTTGTTGAATTCCATAAGTTTTTCACGTAGGCCCAACTTCTCAAGCCTGTCAAGGTCCCTCTGGATGGCATCACTTCCCCCTAGTGTATCAACTGCACCGGCTCAGCTTGGTGTCAGGTTGTGTATTCATGTTCTGCAAAATACGTAAGTTCTGCAAAATACACTAAACATTGCTTTTGTACCTGTGTGGTTCCAAATTGGTCTGGCTATGTCTTCAGCAGGTGCAAGCAGGCTATTTTATAAGCTTACAGGTATGGATGCAATTAAAGGGACTGTGCACTAAGCCTAGTCATCAGACCTCTGCAGCAGTTATGTATGCATTGTCAACCTTAATTTAATGTCCTGGGGGAATAAGAGAAGGCTGATTGCTCTCCTGTATGAACAGCCCAGGTAGCTCATTAATGGAGCTGCACTGCCTGTTTTGTCACTCTGCTCACAGTGCCTTAGGCAATAGTGACAAGAATAAAACTTAAGAAAAACAAACAATTCGGAGAACCTGCCAAAAAACATTACTGTGACTTGTGCATGGCTGTATTCCATCACTATCAAGTATCAGAGCTCATATCTGACATAAAAAAGGCCAGTAAGTTGGCATGTTTCTCAGCCTGGTGAGCAGTCAAGGGCATCAAAATCTTTCTGGTGCCTCACAATGCACGTGACCCTGAGAGGAGAAAAAGAGAAGTTGGATAACTAATGGTAAAGGAATAAATCTTAAAACATAAAACAAAAATAGATGTAAAACAGTGGGGTGAAATTGAGGGGATACTTCTCGAATCCTAATTCTTATGTTTCTTATACTGCCACATTTATTATAGTTGAACTGTGGGAAAAATCCATGAGACCACACTGCTAGCAGCTGCTGTTAAGCTGCTGGACAAAGTCTATAATCATAATCCATCAAGTAATACAAGGTAATTTATTGTACACTCAGTACTTAGTGTTGCTACTTTTACTTCTAGAAATAGCTTTGGCTCATTTGGGCAACATATTCTACTTTTGGTTAAATTAACTGCTTGAGACCTGATTGATGTGAGAGTTTGAACAGACAGCAATTGCCAACCTGGCTTGCTCATCAAAAGCTGGCATTTAGGAAAACAGTTCATTCATTCTATGAGAAGCTTTTTGCTCTGTGAAGAGCTGTGGTACATAACACTGTGACTAGTCACGACCATCTTTCAGCAAAGACACAAAGATAATGTGCTAAGATGGAAGAATTTTAATTACACCGAACTCAGCTATAAGGTATCTGTTTCTTGTGATTTCATGCAGGAGAGACAGAAAGAGCAAGTACTGTAAGCAAGGACAAAACTCTCATAATAAAAGTTCTGAGGAACTTCAAAGGCCAACATTTTGTAAATTATGGCTGCTCAGAAGCAGGCCACCCCCTGACACTAATTATTTCATTTTATTGTTCACTGATACACTTGAAGGATGATTAGACCTTCTAATCAATTTGGTAATCAGTAGGATTAATTTTTCTCCTGCCCCATGAACTGCTTTTGTAGAAATACTAATGACTGCCAGTGGTGGAGGCCTTCTGCTCTCATATTAAAAACTCAGGTTATAGGGTAGCAGATGAGGTTGACTAGTACAGCTACATATAATCTCATAATAATTACAGATTATAATTACAGCACTATTAATGCACTGTTCTATAAATTTCCACATAGCTAAATGTGATTGCAGATTACACTACAATCTCTGTAGCTATGCTCAGGGAAGTAACTTTACTCATTCAAGTATTTTAGTGTGAACAGTTCAAGAACTTAAATACATGCAAGACTTTGCAGGACTGAGACCCAAGACCCTCATCCTATACCTACTACGAACTTGGAAAAGAATCTTTATCTGGAGATTAGGGGATAGCAATGGGTCTGTCAATAATAAAAAGACTGTCCTTTTAAAAAGTGTAAATACAATAATTATAAACTGAAAGAGAAAACCACGAGAGAAAAGGACTTCTAAATGTGCTGTGGCAAAGGCTACTTCATCATTTTACTTCTGTGTGTTCTGATCCTTACAATAGCTGCAAATATAGCCAATGGCAACAGGTACGGCTCAGCCTACCTCAAAGACAACGTTTGCTTTGGGACCTATTAACAAAAGAGCTAGAAAAGTAACAAAAAGGAACCACTGCCTGGCTTACTGCCATGTATGTCAATGATTTTACAGAAACCAGCAGCTGTAAGAAAAAGAATCCCATAGCTGATTCATCACAAGGAAGAAACACTAGAGAACAGAATAAATTTTAAAAGATTCGCTCAACCAGCATCACGTTTTAATTAAAGAAAATAAGAGAGGCCATAGCAACGTACAGCACTCCTTACATACCATGTAGCTCAGAAGAATCACCAAATGTGCAAATCAATACCTGTCTGCCTTCACAGAACAATGCAGGTAGTTTGACAGAGAGTTAAAGTGCTTTTGTAATGAGCACAGTAAAGCCATTGACACTTTGAGAGTTAAAGCTATTTCAGGAGTTCTGACCAGAAACTTCTTTGCAGCAGTGAAGCAAAAAAAAAAAAAAAAAAAAACCTTATTCTGAATGGGCTTCTACTACCGGCTATCCGAGCCCTGAACTCAGAGCTTATGCATGAGTCCCTGGTAAATTAGACTATTTCTGATTAATCTGCCCCTACATGTTTCAAGTTATTATGGTAAATAGGATATACGCTCCTAAATCACACTGTTTAGAAAAAGCAAGCAACCTAGGAAACCACTGCCCTCCAAATAGAAAATCATTCCTGTTTGCCACAACTGGTAACAGTAGGAACTGGGAGAACTGGAAGATACAGATAAGTGAATGACAATGGAGAGTGTAGGTTTTATTTCTTAAACCCTTCGTTATAATGTAAATTAGAATTTCAGCAAATGCTAATCCATGACACTTGGATTTATAATTTGTTTCCTTCCAAGTCTCTTCTTATAGCTGCCCCCCGCCTTTCTTCTTGAAAGTAAACAAGGAGGTCTAGCACAAATCCAAACAAGCTACAGATTAATTATTTCAATAAAATATAGAACTGGGACTGTATAGGACTGAGATTAGAAAAAGCAACTATGTCCCCAGCAGCCATAATGACTATTCAGTTGTCTGTTGAATATTGTCAAGATCTCCCATCCTTAAACCTCAGTGACAGTTGAATGATACAGGACATGTCCACAGGGAGACTTGTAGAAAGACTTATATCCTTTCTGTCCAGTCCTTGAGCCCATCAGATACAAGTCAGCTCTAACCCAGAAGCTACGTAACCATGCCAACACAGCACTAAGTTGAAGACAGCATGCCCTACTTCTTAACAAGGTACATTATTTTTACCTCTGGCTTTCCCTCATGTTAATATAGCCTTTGGCTGCCTGGTTTGTCTTTTTTCATTCTGCAGGAGAGGAGGACACATAACTGCTGCTCTCGGATTGACACACACTGAGATATTTCTTGTTCTTGAGTAGTTTCTTCCAGTCACTAACTAGCCTAGATCCACAGCCTGCAAACAACATTTGTTGTTTATGGTGCCTAGCGATTTCATTGTCAGCAGCTCCAGGAACAAGCCTTAATAATGTTTTGAACATTCACTTGGTATGAAGAGCCACCCTAGTACAAGTTTTCTTGACAAGACTACGAGATACCCATTTAAAAAGAGAAAAAGAACATACACGTTCATAATCTTACCAAAGTACTATGCATTAGAAAACTTGCATAAGCAATATTTTGATGCAGCAAAACCCATTTAATTTCACGATTTCATTTAATTTCCTAAATTTGAGATTGTCTAACTATAGGGGCTTGTATGTGGATAGAAGCTAGCTGATCTTTATAAAATTAACTTTGGAAAAGCTCTTCAATTTCATTTTCATATATTAATGCTCAAAGGTTAAGAAAAACCTGTGCAAAAAGCTTTCTAAATTATGAATTGCATGTTAAAAAGAGGAATTTTTGTTTATGAGCTACTTGAGCATTACAACTGCAAGAAAAGGTCTTTTGAAAAGAGTGGAGTTTAATTTGACACATCTGGAAAAACTATTTAATGCAAAAAAATAGTTCTGAAAATAATTCTTTCTTTTTTGTATATTCTTAATACTAATATAAAATATTGCTCCTTCCAGTATCTAGAAATTTCGTATATCATGTTATTAACTATGAAGATACAAAACTAACAATACTTTAAAAAGTTAATATTTAATGTATTTATATTGAATTTATAATATTTATTTTTGCTGCAGATTAATTTCTCTTTTTTCATAGACTCATAGAATCATTTAGGTTGGAAAAGACCTTTAAGATCACCAAGTCCAACCATAAATGTAACACTGCCAAGTTCACCTCTAAACCATGTCCCTATGCGCCACACCTACATGTCTTTTAAATACCTCCAGGGATGGGGACTCCACCACTTCCCTGGGTAGCCTGTTCCAATGCTTGACAACCCTTTTGGTGAAGAAATTTTTCCTAATCCCCAATTTAAACCTCCCCTGGTGCAATAAGGTCTCCCCTGAGCCTCCTTTTCTCCAGACTAAACCCCAGTTCCCTCAGCTGCTCCTCAGAAGACTGGTTCTCTAAACCCTTCACCAGCTTTGTTGCCCTTCTTTGGACACGCTCCATCACTTCAATGTCTTTCTTGTAGTGAGGGGCCCAAAACTGAACACAGTATATTCGAGGTGCAGCCTCACTAGTGCCAAGTACAGAGCACTTTACTGTCCTACTTTAATTAGACCAAATTCAATAGGGGTGGCAAATTAAAATTAAAGCAACATGTTAGGGTTCAACAGTAACCCCTCTAGTAACTGTCAGCATAAAGCTCGTTTCTGGAGGAAATTGTCCCTACAAGTGGGAAGAAGGAAAAGAGGGCTTCAAGAGAATGAGAAAAAGAATAAGAAACTACAGCCACTATCTTTAGAGCAAAGTTGTTCAAAAACCTTGCTATTTTCCATGGCAAAAGAAAAGGCACATTCCTTTGGGCTCGCCTTTAAGCATAGTACATGCCACAGCCAGTATAAATATAAACCAACAACAACATAACATAAATTTAAATAAAAACCTAATTTTTCCCATAAGAAAGAAGAACAAGCAAGACATTTGAAATGTGCCTGGATAACTAGCAAGAAGGCAGTACAGAATTTGGTTAGGATCAAACATGGCATTTGCTGTCAATATTCACACAGCAATGCTTCAGACTCTGCATGTTCTTAAGCTAGAGACAATGCTGTTTGCCAAAGTTATTGGCAACTGTTGTTTCAACACAAGTGCATTTAAAAGACCACAGAACTGTCAGTGAATGGCTGAGGGTGGAAGAGACCATTGAAGGTCATCTGGTCTAAACCGCCTGCTCAAGCAGGGCTGTCTACATCCAGTTGTCCAGGACGATGTCCAGATGGCTTTTGAATATCTCCAAGGACTCCACAACCTCCCTGGGCAACTTGTGCCGGTGCTCAGTCACCATCACAGCAAACAACAGACAAGCATCCACATAGACAAACAATACTTCCTTGCCCCACCACTTACAGCTGTGGTTGTCAGGTGAAAAAAATAGCACCCTTGTAAGATGTATTATTTACTTGAAATATTCCATACTACCACAAGTCCCTGGTTCATCCAGTTTAACCATGTTTACCACCATGGAGAACATATAATCCTTTGGGAGGCATCAGTGGGCGTGCATTTGATGTTGTTGCTGACCTGTGCTGTTCTGTTGCATGCTTCTATTTTGCCCCTTCATTTCTTTTGGTCCTGATTTATACCCTTTAGATTTTCCTTGTGAGTTGCTTGGATATATTGAGGTTTTCAGGATTCCGGTACCAGTCTTTGACATGAAGGTAGGATTGATCTTGTAAAATTCAGTCTTACAAAACACCAGTATCTCAATAGTTTCTTTAATGCCTTATCAGTAGTAGCTGAAAAGTTTTGGTCCTTGTTATTTCCTCCGTTATCATCTGTTTGTTAGATTTCTGTATCTGTACATTTATCGCTTTCCTGGTTACTTGTTATTCCTTTTATACTCCATAGTCCTTAACCAGATAATTTAATGAAGCTGATACTCTCACATTCCAAATATCATTAGAGATTTCATCAGAAACACACCCAGCTTAAGAACAATTTCCCTAATTTGCCACCTGTAGTGACCCAAGAGACATGAGAATTGCAGCCAAAAAACCCAAAAAAACCCAAAAGTAATCAAAAAGTAACCAAACCCAGAACGTACAACATTTTTAAACTACCAAACAGGATGGAAAGGAGGGTGAGATACTTGAAACCTGAGGTAACTTACAATGTTATTTCAGTTAGAATACTTTTTATAACACTGTTTTATTGCTGAATTATAACTGAATTATGTTTATTTTGATGAATCAAGGGAAAAAGTGTCAGACATCTCTAAAACCAGGAAACAAATTTGTCAGCATAAATTCTATTCAGCACTAGAATAATGTGATAAGCAATGAAAAACCACCACACTCATTTCTGCAGAAGAAATAGGTAGCAGTTCATCATTCACCATGCAAGAGCTTGAAAGGAATTTGGGTTACTAGAGAATGTAGTTGCTAAAAAAATGCAAATCAACCTCTCATTTTCCCAAAACAGATGAAATTTGACTAAATTGTATACATGGCTGTTTTAGATGAGATATCACAAACATTTTATCCATTATCCATTTATGATAACATTAGACTGTTTTTTCCACAAAACATACCTATTTCTAACACACTGTTGCTTGTTAACATCTGACTGTGAAATATTTTTCTTATCAAATTGTAAGAGACAATTTTCTGCCATCTTCTATATGATCAAAAAACCCCTTCTGTTAAACACATGGAGCATTCTTCTCTATCTAGAGAAAAACAGTACTGCCTTCCTGTGAATACTCTGTTAATCACATGAATTAATTTGGGAGAAGTTGATTTACAACCTCTAACATGTGACCTGCCACCACATTAATGTACCAGCTCACATGTTAACATACCAGTTCATATCTGTCTGAACTGATAAGCTGCCAATTACTGGTTCTTTTGTGTGATAAGCTTTTTGACACTATTTTTGCCATTTTTGTCTATTCTGCAATAGATGGAATTGATGACTAAAATTTTCCCCAACCGTAGGTGATTTAAGTATAAATTCTTTCCAAAGATTAAGACAAAAGGATTTACTGGTCAGTTTGAAAGAAAAATTACGAAAACTATCATACCGATCCTAAGAAATTTAAAAAAAACTATGCATTTAACAAATGTGTGTAGTGCCAGGTACGTGGACTTCCTCAGCTACTTGGAGCTTTTATAGGGTAAAAGTCTCTTCTTTTCACTACCAAATCACTTTTAAAGACTGTGACACTTAGTAATTTTTTTTTTCTTTTTTTTTTTTGTAAAATCATCAAGGGGAAAAAAAAGCTTGGATCTGAAGGACGTCCAATCTACTGTTACTCTGCCTTAGCTGAACAATGATTTTGAAAGTTAATGTATGTTCCAATAATTTTCACTTGGTACCAGAAAAAAGCTGGGTTTTACAAGACCATGCTCTTATTACTCCCCTTTTCTATTGGTTTATAACCTTCCTTCAACGGACAGCAATGTGCCAGACATGATCATTTCCAAGAGCCTATGATGGCCAGCAGTCCATAACATACAAGTTGAGAAAGATGACCAAGTTCACAAACCAGCCCCACCTAGTAAAATCCTTCCAGATGTTGGCATAATTAGTAGAAAATTATTCCAAATGCTCCTCCAAATTTAAGTCAATTAATCATTTCTATACTAGGATAGGAATGATTGTGATGGCCAAGAGCCCTTATGCCAAAGAAAAGCTCAGATTCAAACAGAGAAAATCACAACTGTTTAAAATGTAATTACCAGCTACTGTGCAGCACTAAAGCGCTTCCCTTCTATTAATATCCAGAAAAGCTTCATTTTCCCAGAAGTCTCACACAATTGCATCTTCTATATGCTCAGTATTGATTTCAGCTGCTCTGAAATCAAACACTCCTAACAGTAGTTTCAACACATCATAAGGATGAAACAGATCACAATGGAAGAACATGGTAGTACTAAAAAAGATGAGAAAAATACATGAGTGCTATGTATGGATATCCCTCTCTTTTTTCCTGATAATATTCACTGAAAGACTAACCCTTAAAAGTTCTTAAATTACTAAATCCCCTTCATAAACTGAGAGGAGAGATAAGCTGTTCTCAGCAAAAGGTAAAAGCGCAGTTTTCAGTGGTTATCGCTCACTGGATTTGCATCATTTGAATCATTTGGGATTTTTTTTTTTTTTCACCACTGCCTAACATATTTAAAAATAAGTCTGTATTTTGTACGTGGAAAACATAAAAGCCAAATTATATTCCTGTATGTGGCTGTGGTTATTCCTAATCTCAAGTACAAATCACTAGCCTTTTCTTTCCAGGTTGTTTGTTGGGGTTTTTTTAATATTTTCCATTCCAACCAGAAGACTTCTAGAAGCCCTGATCTTTTCTCTCTAGGTGTTTATTTCCTGACATCCCTGTCTTACTGATCTTCACTAAAATTTAAAAATAATAAATAGCAAGCCTGTAGTAGAAAAATCCAATTTTTTTTTTTTTTTTTCTAGCAGGTAAATAATATTTCAGGGTGAAAGAGCAACTTTTAAAAGACCAAGCACAGGTTTGATGAGATCCTGAGATGGACCTGTATTCATAATTTCCTTAAATAATTTCCTTCATCAACCTCAAAATACCAAAAGATCTGGCTTCAGATCTGCTCCTGCTGTCCTTGCTACAAGATGGCCCTGGGTTTCCCTGTCCAAGCTGCACTGACAGTGTGCCTGTTTGCTCACAGTAAAGGACCAATCCTCTGCTTTCACAAGTTTCATTTGATGCCGCATGCAATAATCAGGGCAAGATGATCAAAGAAATTACTATAAAAGGTATCACAGCAGTCAAACTAAGAACAAAAAATCAGCTATTTTCTTCCCCACAGCAATTATTTTGGTTTTTTTATCTTTTAGTACCAATACCTCTTTGCATGTCAAACAAAAATCAAAACCAGTTCTCTTCCAAGCTGCTTTCTACTTTTCTAGTTTTCTCCAAATTTAAAGAGGCAAACAGGACTCCTGCAGTTCTTCTTAAAAACTAAAGCTTGAGAACTGCTATCCCTAGCTTGTGATCAATGCAAGTACATGCCTACCATCACCTAGTCTAAATTGCAAGGTTATAGTCTAATCAGCCTTATAGGCATCTAGACTTACCTGACCCTCTTGATTACAAAATACTATTTTCCTACTGAATTATAATATTTCTCTTCTCCCAAAGGAACTTTTAATTGCTAAGTATTTTTACTGGCCTTTTCTTCAAAGGTAGCAAGATTTGGTATTTTTCTTTTTCTTCATTACTGTAATTGTATGGAGGCTGACTTTGTTCTTTTGTCTAGATCTCTGAGGACACTTTGAGTTGTTATCTGGCATTCTGATTTACCTGAAGAACTAAGACATATTTGATTTTTACTACAGTGAGTTGTCTTCATACACCCCTGCTTCCCCTAAGATTTTCCAGATTATGACAACTAAAAACCCCTACTTTTAAAACTAACCCAGAAAAACATATCATAAAATCTCATGTTATCTATTGTGTAATATTTACTATTATTATTTGTTGGTCTGTAGCATTTAGAAGCGCCAAACACGGATGACAGCTGTGCATAAAAGACAATCTGTTTTCCAAACAGCTTAAAAAGCATATTTTGAATTTAATCAAATTTAGTATTTTAAACTCTTGGCACAGACAACTAAGACTGTTACAAAAGCCAGAAATAAAATACATCCCAGCAGGAGAAGAGAAGCAAACAAAAGGAAGGAAGCAAGGGAGCCTGAAGGAGTATTCACTAGAAAGTTAAGAGACTGGGCTGTTAAAGAGAGGATAAGAGCAAGAAATCAGATTAAATGGAACAGAGAAGGAAGAATGCATAAGGCAGTGACAACTTCTTTAGCTTTGAGAAGCATTCAAACTCAATACACCTGCTGTAATGTTATGATATGAGAACAGACAGATAAGTAAAACTTGAAGGAACAGAAGGTTTTCTGCATATCCTGATTTTCAGTCATTGTCCCCTGCTTACCTGGACTGGGAGCCTTGTCAAAATATATTTTGGCTCCCTTCTTCCGACACCATATTTTAACAGAAACAGTGAAAGGAAAGGAGGATAAGACTGCTGAGGGGTGGGTAGACATGTACACCTTGTCCTGAAATGGATCAGGCTCCTAGGTTCCCTAATAAATACTAAGTTCAAACCGGGCTTTACCCTTATAGATTTAAATGGTCTCATCTAATTTGTTATCTGTCAGTTTATGCCTGCTTCTAAGTTTTTCCAGGATCAGCATCTTGGCTGTTGAGGATAGAGTGTGGAGTTATTACAAACACAGACTGACTACTCAGATGACCTGCACAGCTCACGGACCGTGGTGTTGGGGATGCAAGAGTTGACACAGCCACCCACACATCATCATGCTCTGTTTTAAGTACTGGGCTACAGCACAATCTGAGTAAATGATCCTGTTCACTGGCTCACTGTGCATGGGTTTCTGAGACACCCTGGTGTGATGAGCTGTCATTTCAAACAGTGTCCTCCAGCAGCACCTCAAAGATTGTTGTATTTTTCTTAAAATGAACATACCCCCCCTAGTTACATGCTATTTTAGTTTATATGCTATGACTTGACTTTCATCTTCAAAGTTACTTCCAAGAACCAAAGTATAACCTCAAGTCAGGAGCAAAGATTTGACACTGTACAAGCAGCAGCAGTAGACATGGTAATATGCATCTCACAATAGCATGAATAATTGAAATTGCCCTATGACACATCATGTGCCACTTGAGTTCAGGCAACCAGTTCCTTGATTATAAAATCATGATAATCAGTGGAAGACCCATTTTTCATTTGGTGCAGTTTTACATCCTTTCAGACTCTTTTACTGTTGCATAAAAAGATCAGAGCTATAAAGATGAAATATACTTTTGAAACTTGGCCACTGCTGGCTTTGGCACTGCTATGTAACAAGCACGACTCATTTGAAAGGAATGATCCATTAGGAAGTAATGATAAATGTATGATACCTAAAAGAAAAATTCAGTGCAATCTTTTTCACACAGTTATACACACACAGAAACTTTCCAATACTTTAAAAAGAAAATACTACACCAATAATCCTTTCAAGTGAAAAAAAAAAAAGGTTTAAAGTCTAAATTCCATCTCTGCTATTGTGCGACTACAAAATAATCACAGCAAGTAGAATTTCCCCCCTCTCTCTCTTCTTTGTTTGTTTCTGGCTGCATCTATATTCCTGTTCCTACTACTTGCCTTTGCTTCCTGCATCAGCTTGAGAGAAAAAGGAAAGAAAGGTGCTATGAATCATATTCAAATAACGCCCAGGCATTCAAAGCCTTGGTAAGGTTAGCATAGTATATATTGGCCAGTCTGTAAAAAGCAAATTTGCCATGACCTGTAAGGCGTTTGAGGAAAAAAAAGAAGAAAAACACCCACAAAGATAATTTCACTTTCAAACACAGTTTTCAGCCTATATCTAGGGATAACTGGCAGCTTTCTTATTTCAGACACTGCAGAATAATACTTACACATAGAAGGGAGAAAACCTTATAGACAGACTTCTGTGAAAGACAGAAAACCTTTAGAAAACACCACCAGCAAAATTAGTGTTGAGTTAGTAACAACAGAACTTTCAAATTTTCAAATAGATTTCCCATGGTTCCCTTAAAATAGTCTCTAGGCTGAATATTGTTTACTTCTTAAAAACAGAGGACACATTCTTAAAAATCTAAAACTTGTGCTTAACTACTAGTCACCTATTTTTCTGGCTGGACACTAAACACTAAGGATACCTTGCTTGCCAAAATGGCTTCTGAAACTGTTCAACTTGATATAAGTGCAAGTCTACAAGTTCTATATTTAAATAATAACCTCAAGCATTATGGTAAAATTATGAAATCTGTCATTTAGTCATGAATTATTTATAGAAATGTTGCATTAGATTTTTATTAGGAAACGTTTTTGTCTCCCTGTAGGCCAGATGGTTCAACCAGCTTTGGGAGAAAACACATACAGGGCATGTTTGCAAAGAGTAACACACACTTCATATCCAAATAAAAAGCAGGTGTAAAACATTCTGCCTGTACAGGCTTGACTTAACATATAAGCCTTCTTCCACTCCTTTCTCTTCCTCAGCCCCAAAGGACACTGGAATTCCTCCTCCCTTCACCCTCTCCTCCACACACACACATTAGCTTTCTTGTTGTAAACAACAAAAGTCCAGAAGATTTTTCTATCTCTGTGAACCTTCAATATTACCTTAATACAAACTACCAGCCTAAGTTTCTGCATTGTGACAGAGCTATGATATGACAGATCAAAAACTAGACTTCCAAGGTAACTGTTCCCTCTATGAAGCATCTGCATTGATGTGATTTCCACAGGAAGACTGCACTGTATTTATTTTGTACTTCCAAGAGTAACCCAAGTACTCTTGAAGTCTGGTCTAATTATTCTTTATAATATCTCTTGGAGTTTAGGATTTAATATCATGTTTTGTTGTGATTTCAGAGAACCCTCATCCCCATGTATGTATCTAAATTCCTTGCTTCATTCAGCCAAAAGAGTCTCAGTTTTCTGAACATTTTCTTTCTGTGTTTTCCCTAGTGATTTGAAAACAGTTAATTTTCTATTCTAATGTCTCATTGAGCCTTTCATCTACTTAAAGACCATAAGAAAGGCCACATGAGGAGACAAAAAATGTTTCCTTTACCAATATACCTTCTTGGATGCTAACCAAAGTCACTGCTTATAGAATATTAGAACAGCTCAATAAGTCAATTTTAATCTTGGTAAAGGAATTATCCCTATATCAGTAGTGTGTTATTTTCCATCATACTGATGAGCTCACATAACAGTAAAAAGCTAATATTTGTCAAAGCAGAATTATCTTTCTTAAACTTTATTATTATTAGATCTTGACTTTTAAAAGGCATGCATATCAGCTCTATCTTCTGATATTATTTACATTAGCATAGTCAATTAATAGTGAATGTACTTAATCCCCTGCCAAGAAGAATCTTATAACAGATTAGCAATTAGATAAGAAGAAAATTGGAGCAGTCCAACATGCAAGGACTGATGACAATTCAGAGGACCATTTTAGCTATTTCCTGGAAAAAGGTTTCATAAAAGTTAATTGTGTGACATACTAAACTGTATCATTTAGAAATGCCTTAGCAACATCAGGTATTGTAACTAAAAAACAAACCCATTTACATGATGGTAAATCAGCCTTTGAAATCCTTTCTTTCTCTGTATGGAGGTCCTACTGGGTAGGAAACACAAAAAATGAGAACTTGAAGAACACATCCAATAATCCATGTTGAAACAAGATAATCCTTTCATTTTCACTCCATGCTTTATTATGATCAGCAGACAGAAACCTATCAGGATGATACAATAGAAAACATTTAAGACTAATCTTCACTTCCCAAGATTTCAGTCTAACCCTTCTGAAGACACTACTCTGTAGAGATTTCTAAAATCTCAGGTAATTTTGAGATACACCGTTAAAAGCAATGCTAAACCTGACCCAAGTTGTTATTTATAAAGAAACACTGTTTTCTTCAGAGTACAAAGAATGAGGAAGTTATTAAAGTGACAAGTGTTCCGTGGCAACCATCTTTTGCAACCTTTGTCTGTAACTACAATAATAGACATACCCTTTCCTCAGGGGTAAATCAAGCAATGAGCTATAACATATTTTCTTTTTTTTTTTTAAATCATATAAAAACAGTGACTTCTCAGGGCACTGCAAGCACCTGCTTTTCTGTCTTCCACAGTATAGCTATTACCTAGTTATAATACTTCCCTGGGGCTGTTGGAAATTTCCCTGTTCTACCATTCAACAGAAGAAACAAGAGGAAAGACTGTAAGCATGTCCAAAATTTTTTGTGTTTGGGGGGGGTTTTTAATCTGCTAATAGAAATGTTTCCCCTTATCTATTTTTCATCCAAATAGACTCCCTGAGGCCATTGTTAAGGCTTTACAGTAAGAAGGCAGTAACCTTTGCAGAATCTAAAAATCTACAGAAGTTTTAGCACACTCCAAAACTTAAATTAGTATCGACTTTGACTAAACCCTCATGCAAAATACTGGTGACTTTTAGGTCAAACAGGCAAACCCCTTTCTCTTCCTCAAACCGAAGCATACACATTAGCCCTTAAGTTTAGATGGGATGAGAAAGCAAGCAAGAACAGAGGGAACTGAACAAGCCTTTAAAACATAGGTTTCTTTAGTTCCACCTAACTCTGGCTGTATGCACCTAAGTCTGAATTCATTAGGAGTATATCTCAGGAGTTCTTGTGATCCATTTTTTGCCATCAGCTTCTGTAACCCCATACTTTAAAATCAATTCCTTGTTGACATACCCACATGACCCAGGATCTGCCATTCTGAAGGCATATTTATTTTTCCTTACTTGACTCTTCTTAACTATCTTTACTAGAATTTTCTAGCTCTCCTTAATGAATGGGTTTTTTAACCAGCAATAGGTATATTTAAAAAATACCTCTTTCTTCTAAGAGGGAGAAAAGAACATAGGAGCAACATACATATATATGTATATATATACATATATATAGCACTCTGTATGCACACATACACATATAAACTACAATGTAAATTATAAGCTGTTTGATTATGAACACAAGAAAGTTACAAGAAAAACACAGCTTGCTGAGGGAAGAGTGGGATGTTCACAGAATAAGGATGCACAATGCTTCTGTCAATCCCAGTAGTCAGTATTTTTTACCAGAACACAAAAGTTATTAATTTACCATGTTCATATCTCATTTGCATTCTGATCTGCAGGTAAGCAAGTAAGAGGTCCAGAATCCAGCTAAACTTTTAAATAGAAAAAGTTGCCAACTAATCATTTACTCATTACTTAAGCAGCACAGACAAATACAGAAGTGTTCAAGCTGCAATTCTGCAGTCTTCGACACCAGATTCGTGTGCTGTCATGGCATAAATTTGACCCATGTCAGACAAACATATGTTGCATTTCTAATCATCAAGAGCGTACGACACTCTTACCACCTCAACTTTTTACATCATTTGTGCTCAAAGCAGTGTAATAAGCAAACCCCCATCCAGCAAAAAGACCACCAGTATACAGTTAACCTGTTGGTATTTTTTGGAGGTGTTTGAAACAGCAGTGTATGGTTATATTAGATCAGAGTTTTACATCATTTTGTTGTGTAAGGAATCCTAAAACTGCAGGTGCTCTGTCATCAACCTGCAGCCTCACAGTGTTGCAATCTCCTTCACCCTGCCCAGAACCTGAGCTAAACAACTTGAGCTATCAAAAATAGACATGTAAGTTAAAGAAAATTAACCTTTTTCTCTCCCATGATTTTTCAGTACTACATGAGCCATGACCAGTTTGAACAACAACTCTTAGAAAGTAGGAGATCCTTCGGTAACTTCTCTGCAGGCATTATGCTGTTAAACAATTTGTGTAATAATGCAATTTTTCACATCAACAATGGGACAATTTGTGGGCTTTCTTTCTGAAAAAGGTAGAAGCATAGCCACTAAAAATCAGGTGAAAAGTTTAGGAGAGACCATACAAATAGCTCCAACCCTTGATACAACAGAAGGCTATATGAATGGTACACCATTTAGGGTTTTTTTAAAAACTAAGGACTTTCCATTTTAGTTCAAGCCATGATACCATTATGTAAAGTCTGTTAGTGAACTGATTTGGGCTGCTTTCATGAAAATCAGCAATTTAAAAAATAGCTTCTGTTCATTTAAGGTTACAAATTAGATATATAAGGCAGCACTTCATCCACCACTGAAGTGCAGCCATCTGTTTTATAGTAGGCATTTATACAGTTTGAAAAATGAAGAAAAATATTATAGCAAACTGAGAAGAAAAATACAGACGTCTTGAACAGAATGCCGAGAATGGCTTCCCTCAAGCAGTCAAGAACTGCACCTTCCACAGCCCAAAGGCCAATAGCTAAAACTTTGAACCCAAAAAATTGGGCACACAAATCCATATTGAGAAAACTTGATACATCACTGTATTTTTGAAGCTGTTGAGCATAATTTTTTTCAAGAGAAGACTGTATATGTCAGTTCTTAAATATGGACTTAAATCAGTTAACTTTGTTGTTCCCCGTCCCCCCCTTTAAAGCTGCAGCCTTGGTCTGTACTGGCGTTCACTGGCAGTGTGCAGGTGTCTGTGGTGTGATGCATGTGGTCCTACCATTTAGTGGCCCACAAAATTTTGTTGCTTATAGTGAATGACACTTCCGGGTGGTCTGTCATGGATCTTATACACATTATCTAAAATTATGTCAGTCATTACAGCAGACTTAAACAGATATAGTGTGTTGTGAAAACTGAAGTATGTAGAAAACCTGGTTTTTATGTAATAGTTCATGAGAAAAGAGGGTTTAAAATTGTTTTCAATATAATTTTCCATCTAAAAAGGGATTTTTCTTTCTTTCTTTAGCAATATTAAATAACTTCTGAGCAACTTGTCTCAGAAACAGATGCTTAGTGTAAAGCCTGATTGAAAATATTCATGAATATACCAAATATTTTTATGAGTAGCTAGAATATATTTTTAATAGCATATTAAAAATTATAACCCCAAAGGAAGACAGTGGTAGTTTAATTATGGACTTGTTAATCAGGAATTTAGTCTCAGTACTTTATTTCTCTATTTCTTCCCTTTCCATCTGTTGGATATTACTGTGACATATGAAAATGCCTTAGGATAGGGCAACATCTCCCAGCTTTTCAAATAAGAATCAACTATCCTCTCTTGGCAGCTGAAAGGGATAGTTAATCAAAGTAATAATTTGGCTTCCCTCCATCAAGAGACACATAGGTCTTTCCAAAGAGCAAGTTATCCTCTCAGGATGACTTGATAGATGCCTGGGTGGTCACTGAGAGATTTTACTGTTTTAGCCAATGGGAGGAAACCCTCATTCCAGCAAAAAGAATTAAGGACCAAGTATGATGCATGGTATACTTGCTGTATTTTCAATAATAGCATATGTATTGGGTTAACACACTGAGTACTAGTAACAGACTTGTGTATGTCTCTAAATTAGGTCTCAAAGAAAATTTAGAAAGACCCTTTAAAGAGATTATATTAAGCCTAAATGTATGGTTAAATGTAAATACCTTGTTAGAAAGTCTCTACATTTTCCTGCAAGTACACCAGTTAACCTTCCTATAACAGTCTATTTCTTTTGGCATGAACACTTGAGTTCATAGATGTTAAGTGTACTGTACATATGTCAAACCAATTCTTTCAGTGTCTCATCTAATGTTAAACATATTCAGATAGTAACCTCACATCAGGTCAGACACATTTAAAGACAGGTATATTAGTTTAGTGCTGAGAAATTATAGTCAAGTATAAATGCCTGCTCTAGATTCACCTAGGAAATGACTGCAAGTTTGAGCAAGCTTATTAAAAAGGTTTACTATCTTAATTTGCTTTTTCCTGTCTGTATAGTGAGGGATCCCAGATTTACTGAGAAGTGTTGAATGTTAAAGGTATTTAAGTGACCTGAAGAGGGTAAACTATACTTTTGTCTCTCTTAAAACAGAGCACTATCTAAGGAGTATAAAAATTTATGATGCATGTATTCTTGTATCTTTTAGATGTGTCTTTTCTGCTCAGGACTAGAAGACTGTTCAGCTTTGATGACGCTGACACTGTTGTTTTTCCTTTACTGGACACAGATGAATGAGTATCATCTGAAGCTTAATATTATGACTCCAGTGTGATTTCCAGACTCCAAGACCAGGACTCAGCTCCTATCTTCAGCTGTCTAGAAGTTAGTCATCAACGTTAAGCAAGTCACCTAGGCTTCACCTGTAGTTACTTGACAATCTGATTTTAACGCCCATTCTAAATATTTATTTTAAACCTGTATTAGGATCAATTCATTCTATCTGAAACAAGAAATCTGGATCCAGAGAGCAATCATTTCATATAGGTATTCCAATAACTATGAAGAAGCTTAGATAGCTTTCATCCAACTTTTAGGTAAGTTGAATCTATCCTCAGGATCCCACATGAGACCCATATAGACAAGTTTTCATCATGTCAGTATCATAATTGATCTAAATTCAGCTTGTTCTAATCCCTGATATCCTGGTGGTCTCCCTTATCTTCTATTCTAAGAGCAATTACAAAATACTATATGTAATGACTATAAAATATATTGTGAAATGTGAAATACAGTCAGCCACCCCAGGAAACAAATCTGGGATTTTAATTGTAGAGAAAAATTTCTTTACTACAAAACTGTAATAAAAGGTACTGGTATAGAAACTATTATTGTTCCAAGTTCAGTTTCAGAATAAGATTAATATGCAAGTCTGATCTAAGTTAAGCATAGCAAGACCTATATAGTATCATCTTGGTAAAGATGTGTTTGGAATAGCTTCCTCTGACTGTTTTCCTAAGCACTAAATATCTAGAAACTGGCTAAAAAGAAAGGTAATAGCAGCCATGTGAAATAACCAAAACAAGGCACTTCCATCCCAATCAATAGTAACATGGAAAAATACAGCATTAAATTATACTCATCTAAATCTACAGAATTCTGCCAAAAAGCAGAAGATTTCCTGCTGCTTGGTTTGGTTTGGTTTTTAACTGATTTGCAACTGTTGGTTTGATCTACCAATTAAAAACTAGCTTTTCATGCTTTTCTTAAATTTCATAAATTTACTACAAAAGAATATGGTCAAGTAGTCATCGGATCTAAAACCAGCTAATATCAACATCTTGCTACATTAGGACCATAGATGCTAGAAGGGCGTGGTTGATTGTCCCATTCTTTGGCAAGCTTACTTTGGGCAATCTTCTATTATTAGAATGCTGGCTAAATTCAAAAGAACCTCCTGTGTAGCTCCTTGTACTTTGCGTCCTGCAGCTAAGATGAATAGAGTTTAGTTAGAGCAGTGAGTCATGATACACATCCAGATGTTATAATGGCTTTTGGCCTTCATTAGATTTATCTTAATGACAGTTATTACTAATTTGTTATTTATTTAGATTTTTTTAAATCATTATCAGAATTTCAGTGGACATAACAGACAAGAAAGTGTGACCTTTTAACAAAATATGAAAGTATGCTTTGGAAAGAACAGATGTTTTAAGAACTTCATGCTGTAAGGAAAACATAACCATCATGAAAAACTCTGTTCAATCCAAAAGCTCCATGAAATTTCAGGTAAGTCTTTTATGCCATTAAATCCTAGATTTAGAAATTTAAGCAGATTCCTGAACCAAAGATCTATTACCAAGCATGACGAGGTACTAATCAATTTACCTTTATGCAAACTTGATGCTTAGAAAACCCCAAAGTAAAAAAAATCCAGCTCAGGTAACCACAACTGCTGATATAAAAGTATATATACCCTTATGTACACATGTAAGTGACCAGAATCCTCTACTTGTTTCTAGAGGCTCTAAACTTCAACTAGAAATCAACAAACAGCTATAGAAAAGTGAAAAAAATTAAAAATAATGGTTGCATTTTATAGGATTAAAGTTAGGAAGCTCACAAAATTCAGTACTAGCATAGATTTCTGAATGACAACAAAGCATAACTCTACAGAGAACACATTGTGATGATGTAACATTAAGCAATTCAAACCTACTTGAATGTACAGAATGGAAACCTGACAGCCAAGCATACTGACCTATGGTAAATGGAACTGAATTAACTGAGGTAAGCACAGACCAAGAAAGGCCACCATTTTTAAATCTTAAATTGTCTTTGCAGTGTTTTGCAGATATATCTACACTCATCCTGGCTGCAAACCATGTTGTCACTGGCAACTGCTTCCGGGATAGAAGTGTGACCACATGGTTGTGATATTTTGCTCGACTGAATAAGCTCACTGTCAAAAGTGTTGATTGGCTCAGCCAAAATATTATTGTAACATAGCTATGATATTCCTTACCAAAAGTAAGGGATGACTTGAGATGACCTGCTTGAATATGCCCAGCTGTGAATTTAAGTCTGTCTACAAAAGAAGGGTATAGATATTGCTTCAGAAACAGAGGTTAACTCACTCTGGCTATATCTTTGTGCTGTTTGGAAAACAACTCTACCCATTTTCCAAACTGATTGAAAGTATTGTGACCCCCACTAACAAAGTTAGATGTTGCTATTTGAGAATCTTATTAGCGAAGGAACAAAAAAGTCTTTATTATGTAGTATAGCTGGTGGATTTTAGCTGGTCTCTCCCACTGGATTAGGTCATGGAAAGAGCTTCTGTTTGGGCATGCATATCAATCAATAATGTTTCCTTTTTAGCCATACCTGAAAGTAAGGGAACTACACAAGTTTAGACCTATACCAAAAAAATCAAGTTGCAGTCTTTAATTTCTTGAAGTTTTATTTAACCTAATTCAAACAGGCAGGAAATGGAAATTGGAAACTTCATTTTCTCCACGGGGCCTTGTAGTCTTGAAAAGACTTCCAGCACTACAGAGAGCTGACCATCCTGAACTCCCTGTGAGGTGCTTCTGGCTGTGGTCCCCTCCGGTCCCATTAAAGACGGACCTACACTCTTCTTGACCAGGAGCTGATGCCACTATAATTGTGCCCTCACTTTGCAAGCTAGACAATATTTGAGGTAGGGAAGTGTTTCTAGCTATGCATTATATCACCAGAAAAAAAACTAATTCACCTTCATAACTAGTGCATACTCAGCATATAGAAAAAGGAGAAGCATATTCAGGAAACTATTTAGTTTTGGTTTGGTTTGGTTTGGGGTTTATCTCTTTCTTTCTTTTTTTTTCCTTTCTTTTTTTTTTAAGACAATTTTGGGTTTGGAACAGTATTTTGAAAGATAACCATGTTCCAAACTGAACAGAGTGATTCAAAGTTTTTCTCAGAGTTGGTCCAAAATCAGCCATCTATTTGTTTTCATGGAGTTACAAAACATGGGATTCCAGATTGAGATATAATTTGCAAGAGAATAAAAATGAAGATATAGTTCATCTCAAAATTCTTACAGCCAATTAAGGCAAAAAAGGACACAAAAGGAATAAATAATAGAAATAACTGGAATAATTGTAATTGAGGAATTTTCTTCTGAATAGTAGAAGTTCACATTTCACTTTTTCCCCTGTATACTGCACTATGACTTAATAATAACAACAGAAAAACTTTACAAATTCAGTACTTTTCCATTTTATCCCATAATCATTTTGCTGATTGCTATAATCTTACATAAAGCATAAGAAGTGGTATTAAAGTACTAAAATCTTTCTATTAAAATTATTAGTTGGCAAGAAGACACACAACATCAAAAAATATGCAGGCCACAAAGTGTCACCTTCACATAGGAGGAATTCCCTGCAGTGAAACTGGCAAAGCTCAGCCTGGTCATGAGTCATGCTAAAGATTCATTTAAATTATTGGAGGGCATCCAACCTATTTAAAAGTCTGGCTACAGGGAGTAACATGTCACATTTCTGTCTTAGTCCTGCTGCACTTGAGCATAACTAGATCATCTCTTCATGTCTTGTCTTTTTCTTTTCCCCCAAAGTGCGCTCAAATAGTATTCTACTTACCTATCAATTCCTGTCCTTGACTCATTGTTTTATCTCCTACATCCATTTCATATGCACTCTCCTGTGAGAGACTGAAAGAGTTAATGTCTCAAACATTGTGGTGGGGCAAGTTCTGCTTAAAGACAAACCCTGCACAGCAAGGAACCAAGGTGAAAAGCCCATCAGCTCAGACATCAGCAACAGGAGGGGGAGGGCATGCTGGAGGGTGTGCAGCTCCCTGTTCTGATAAGCTGTTCTGATACAAAGATCAAACTCTGGCCATGTCTGCAGGGAAGGAGAAGTTACTCCACAAAGGACCACCAAGCCCAAAGGCTCACAAACTGCTCATTAACCTGACAAGTTCGGGTGCCCGCCCAAAGAAGGGGCAAGGATGATAAAAGCACACAAACTGAAGCCCCCAGTGTGCAAGCCCACCGGGACTGGACCTGTCGGCTGACTGGACACCTTGGCTGACTGAACCGACGCGGGACCCAGGACCGGTGAAATCTTCCTCTCTTCCTTTTTCTCTCTCTGTCTTCTTCTCTCTTTCCTTTTCCTTTTCCACAATCCCTACACCTCATCCGTTTCAAGATATAAACCATTGACCAAGTCTGAGACTAAGAGTGGATCCAGCCACCCCTAGACCCTTCTCTGAAGAGGAGTCTGGAAAGCAAGGGGGTCTGCTCTGAACCTTGTGACTCAACGGGAGGGATCTCCTTATTCCCTGAATCCATGTATATGGTTATACAGTTTACAGAAGTAGTCTTATGCCAATTCCTGTTGTGAGAAACCCTGCCACCTACTACTACGCCTCCCCAGTTCAGTTTGCTTCTGTCAGGAATAAAATCTTTAACTGATCGTTTGGTGTCGTTTCACCTTAATTTAGCCTGAGGGAATTTCGAATTAAACACGACTGCCTGGTCTGTCCAGTCTGGGTCGTGACATCCCCTGAAGATGCTTCTGTTTGAAAGACTAATGACCCTAACCACTTTGTATCAGCTTTTTGAAGTGACCTCAGATTTATGAAGATACCAGTCTCTTTCAGGAACATTCAGTATTTCCTGGGCATGTGTTTGAAAGAAACAAGAACAGAAAAAAAAACAACCAATGCTCTCAAGAAGGCTGTTAACACAACTCAGCAGTACAATAAGAATCTTTTGGACAAGACTGTCAGTGAGGAGATTATCTGCTGACTGCTATGTGATGTAAAAGTGATTGCTCTGGAGGAAAACAGAAACCATGTTATGAACTACAATAACAAGACTACTGCAGCTTATTATCTTTATGCTATGTCTTTAAAAAGATACATATGTGTTTGGGCTCAACGTTAGCTTGTTGGAGCTATTAATTTGTATGTCTCTCAGTGCTAAAAGAAGCAAAGCCTTGTTTACATGCCCATGATTTCTCACAGCTGTAAAAGGATATTGCTTCTGAGTTGAACAGAACAGGCCTATCTCAAAATTTCCTATTCAATAGCCATAGTTTAACATAAAGTTTTTCCCCATGCCTCAAAATTTCAGTCCAACCATTATTTTTTTCCCCAAAAAGGAGAGCTGTTGCAAAGACTGAAGAAGAGAAGTATACTCTGCTCCCTCAGGGAGGACAAGACAGAGACATTCAAAGTGTGAAGTGGCAGAAAAACAGCAGAGCGATACCATCATTTGATGCGATGGCTCAAAACACACACAGTCTCTAGATTGCAAAATGCGTATTAAAATTCCATCATATTTGACCTCTAGTGATTTTTCTGTTCTCCCTTTCAGCATCTCTGGAAGGATGATAGACAAGCTCCATCTTACACCAAGAAAAACTAACAGGACAGAGTGCAAAAGCAAGCATATCTTTCTTAATTAACAGCATAAAATTGTCACCAGCAACTCAGTTTCTGGAAATTATTTCCCCGGAGTTACTAAGGTACTGTTCTTAAGGAACAAATGAAAATAACTGATTATGGTAGAACCCTCCTTAACTAAGTTTAGTCACTTAAAAAAGTTAGGTGCCTGGAGTCTAGCATCTAGCCTAAGCAATCAATAGAAAACTATAGATTTATCCCCACTGATTCATCCCCTTGCCTCCAGGGGAAATAATTGTCTCTAAGCTAGCTATACTAGACACCCAGCTTGTAGGCAGCTTAAATTTGCTGGGATAAATCCCAAACAAAGCTTTATCAACTTTTAAAGGTTGGGGACAGGAAAACTGACCCCATATCTAGAATCCTGCTCTCCTGAAAATGTTGATTTGCACCAATATTGTGAGGGTAAAAAACAATATTCAGAATACTTATTAAAATAATATGATTAAGCTAGGGAAGTACCTTTTTAATAGTTTAAATGACTGATCATTGTTCATGTTCTGACTCTGCGTTCTTGGCTCTGACCGACACATTACGTTCAAATGGCAAAGAGTTTTGTTATAATATAACAATACGATGCAGTATTCTGACTAGGTCAACATTATGATGTGCCCAACTCTGAACACTCAGAAAAACATCACTGAAAAGTCACTTGACATCAGACTAATAAAGGACTAACAACATCCTTATATACTTTATCAGTAGTCCCTTTTGTACTCAATTGCACAGTCTTATCAGTTCATTTGGTAGATTTATAATACTTGTACTTGAATCATCTCTCTATCAATGAATTGAAATAATTTTGCAGCTCCAGCAAGTTGGACAAGTAAGCCTCTTGTGGTGTTCTATTTATAATGGCCTATACTCTGAAGTATAACATATCAGCACATTTTGAGAAGAGCACTCAAAATTGTCAATGCTTTTGTTATATACTCAGTGTCATACATCTGAAAACCCTCTGTTTACGCATGCGCAAAGGCACTATGAAGGTTGAGAAAATTTTTACTTATCTTCAGAAAAAATAGGTCTAGACTATAGTCAAACAATGAGCCATCCTAGATAAGTCACAGAATTCTCATTTACTTGACTGCTTAATATTTAATACTTATTCTAGTGCTAATAGAAGTAGTCATAAATCCTAGTAATCCCTTGGGACCTATTAATGCAGGCTTTTCAGCCACACAGTCTTTCTCTGTTGTTCATTTGATTGCCTACATGATCAGAGACATACAACAGACAATGCAATATAAATGCATATCCTAAGAGAGAGAAAATTAAAGGCAAGCATAACAGAAGAAGAGAGCAAAGAAGTAGAATGGAAAAAGACGTGTTAAGACCAGAGAATCAAAGGCAAAAGCCCATCTAAGTAGGCCACCCACACTGTTAATGTGGATAAGTGAGTAACTTTAAGGAGCAGCATAAACGTTAGCATGTTTATGTTACAAACTGGTAAATGCTCCAGTTACTGCTTCCCAAAATAGCAAGAAAGTGGCACATCTCTCCTCATGGGATCTCAGCGTCACACTCTGAGCTATGAAGTAAACTAGGTTACACAGGTTTATTGGAAAGTCTGCTTATTGCCATTGGGAAAAGAGTATTTAATAGACTTGGCTAATAAAGAGGCTGTAATACTGAAACAGGTCACGTGAATACACATAAAACATACCTCTCAGTGTATTTCCACCTTCAGTATGATTAAAAGGGTAAAAATTCTCAGAGCTTCCCCCATAATACTTCCAGGGGTAATCAAACATAAATTATAAGCAATGAAACTTTAAACCAGAAGTCTTTCAGAGATTTGTTTTAAATGTGTAATATTCAATGTACGTTAAGAATAACTCCACCAGGCAATGTAAGGTTTTGCACTCTACTGTCTCAAGCAGAAATATTTTGAAATTTTGCTGCTGTATAACAGTTGAGTACATCTGTATTTTGAGTGTTGAACAGCCACTGTGAAAATCAAGTAGTTAAGAATGCAACAACCTCTTTTATTCAGGGCTCATCAATTGTTTGAATGTTCTGAGGAAAACTAAGACAAAACCAGACAACAGGTTTTTGTCTTCAATGTCCCTGGCTATACAGCTATAATTTCACCATCCTCAGTTTTACCAACTTTGAACAAAATATGGTTCTAGCTGGCTCTTTCAGCACTTGCTTCACACTCCTTTATTGTGTTCAGATGGACTGATACTCTCCTTGACAGAGGGGGCCTACCCTTAATGCCAGATGATCACGGGAAGGCTAATTGGATCTCCAGAATACGTTAAGCCTTCCTCTAATCAGTTGTAATTATTCTCTTCCTTTCCTAATGTAACACAGAACCCATCTTCTCCATTTCCATTGAAATAAGGATGAAAGATGTCATTCTTTAAAAGTCTTACAAGCTGCTCACATGAAACAGACAGAAATACAAGGTGAATCTTCAGAGAGAAAACTTGAGCCCAGCTACTATGCTTGTTTATTTAAGAGAGAAGAAAGTGAAATCTTTGCATCATCTTGATTTTTAGGTCATTTGACTTCTATTGCTTTTGTCTTCTGACCTTCAGTAATCTTTCTTATCCATTATTTTATGAAAAGTTAAAGAACAAAATTTATCTGGAGTCAGTAAATCCTAGGATATTTCCAGGGGAGACTCCTACCTTATTCAGATAGAGTAAATTCCCTGACACTAGTGTTTAGAATCATACAAATATTCAAGAAACAAATCATTCTTTTCTACCTTCTCCTTGCTACATTAATCTGATCAGACTAACAAATTGTAAAGAATGAAAATTGGTAGTTACATCAGATTAATGTCACTGTTTGAAACTATTGCAAGCCAATCAAAGCTATTCAATATCTAAACCCATTTTATAACTATTAGTGTAATCAGTCTAGTAAGAGGTTGATCATCTTCAATCTCTTTCAGATTTAATGTCAGAATATTTCTGCTATTAAGTTGATTAAATCAGTGTCATAATCTTCCAAATGGGCTGTGTTTACAGTAGAGATGGCTAGCTCTACACAATTCAAGCATAACCCTAAAAATCCAGAATACGGATTTATGAGCACAAAACTCAGTTCTCTTATTCATTCTGCAGCACTGTTGCAATTCTGTTGACTTGAGCTGAACCTCTTTGATGTAACTGAGAGAAATCCCGTGCTCTGTAGAAATTTGTTCCAAAAATGGTCTTGAAATACTGCAGAGCAACTAAAAGTGAGTTCTTCCAGCGGCTGTCAGATCTCTTCAGGAAGATGTTACTGAGTATTATAGTATGGATGATTTGCCTGAACATGTTGATGAAAGACACTTCTGTATTCCTAAAACAGAACCTGAGCAGTCTTAGTTGCAACTCTAAGACAGAAATTAAGTTTCATTACAACTGCTTCCTGCTAATTTGTTAAATAACGCCAAATGCCAAGGAAGACTATGTGTGTGGAACTAGTTTGCACTTGGGCTTTGTAGATACATGCATTGTCTGTTCTGGAGTAAAATACAAACACAACCTGTTCATACTGAAACTACTCGTGAAACAGCAAACAAACAGCCTAATTTTACTGACTTTTAGGTAGCCATGTTGATGTGTTGTGTTATACCTACCCGACTCAAGAGTGCACAGTTTCGGAGGGGCTGTTTTGGGGTTGTTGGGGTTTTTTTTCCTCTCCTATAGACTATAATAAAACATTCATCATAGAGCCCAAGACTGTTTATGTCCCTACAACTGGCAGCACAACAAAAGGCAAACTCAGATGTCTGCAGTCTCTAATTAAAAGAAGGAAAATGGTATTTGAAAGGAGAAAAACAATATTTAACTAAAACTGGTTTTAAACATAATTCTGTTTTCCAGTTGAATGGAAACAAAGGTTAGTGTGAAGCAAGTGCACCTCCACAGATGCACCAGGATGAAGCTTTAAGAAACAAGGATAGTCTCATCTAACTAGTTTAAATCTCTTATTGTACCTATTACAGAGGCCCTGATCTATGGAAAAAGAAGATTTTTGGAAAGTAGAGTCCGTCTTCCACAAAAATATTTTTTTAATAAGCACCGTGCTACATATAAAGAGCTAAGACCCGAAAACAATGAAAGTACCATAATTAAAATCACACAAGACCATTAAGAAGCAGCTCAAAACAAACAAACCTTGTACCATCATGACAAAATTCTAGTTGACAGACAAGAGGCGCACTTGGAAGAAAACATAACCTCTTTCTCACTGTGAGGGGAGAAGTAATATGAGATTTTTCCTTCCCTTCTCTCATTCAAAGAAGAATGAGCTGAGTCTTCCTTTTCTTTTTTTTCTTTTGTTTCCAGACAGAGCAAGGGGAAAAGAGTGAAATAGATCCTTGATACCTTTACAATTAGGGAAACACAAATATTAGCAAGCTACAAAAAGAATTCCTCCCCCTGTATTTCACTTTCTGCATGAAGCAGAAGAGAAAAGAGGGTGGTGGCAGGAGATCACCTTCTTTCATCGTTGCTCACACAGCTTTATACACACACCAAAACAGGCACTACCTAGATATCCTGGAGCAAAACTGTAGGTCATTCGCCTCTGCTGTTTCCAGAAGTATGTGCCAACTCAGGCATAACTGCAATGAGAAACAAATAGTCTCACAGATGTTGTATAAATATTGTGGATAAAAGAATACACCATACTGGATCAAATAGAACTATCTTGTTCAATTTAGGAGGATAGTCTTTCTGTCTTATTCTATACATAGAAAGATTCCCTGGAAATCCGGGGGGGGGGGTGGGGGGGGTGGGGGGGGGTGGGACACACCCAAAAAACCCAAAAAACTTAGAACAGAATATAGTTTAAAAAATCCTAGCTGGCTAATCACTTCTGAGGCAGCAAGCAGGAAACTTAGCCTGACACAACCTTGAAGCAATAACAGGACTTGCAAAATTTCTGGGTTTCTACCTATTTCCCACCCCCAACTGATATTGACAGTTCAGTAATAGAAAATGTATAACCCAAGGCTGCTGTAAGTTAGAGACAAGGAAAGATTATTGTCTACAATAGTGAGCAAGTAAGGTACCATTTTCAACACCTGTGAGGTACAGCCCTGCAAATGCAGGGGGGGACCACCAAATTCTCACTACTTCAGTAATTTTGCAAGCATGCTCTGTTACTATAGACAGCTATATGATTACTGGTGATATATTAATATAATAGAGCACCAGGGAAAAGCACATCACTTCTTCAGCATTGCCTTTTCCCATAACACACACAAGGCAACTTCAGGCGACAGCTTCTTACTTAAGCAGGATCTGAAATACAGTTTAAAATAGATTCTGACATGGAAATGCATTAAGTGGAGAGAATGCATGCTCTGCAAGTTATGGATGGATGCACAGACATACAGATGGGAAACTAATGAGTGTTTTTATTGGCCCCCTATCATTTGTCAACCAGTAACGGATAAAATCAATATCAGAAAGGTTAAAAATTATTATGTTCCTTGGTGCTGTAAAGGTCTTCAAGGGCTTCTAAAGAAAAATCTTTGTTCCTTATCTGCTGTGTTTCTTTTCTGGCAATTTTCACTTAAGAGCTGTCCAAAAAGTTTATCATCTTCTTCATTTATTAACCTGAGAAAATAGCCTTGTACTTAGAAGTAGAAATTCCCTTGGAAACCTGAAGGAAGTGATTCAATATGCAAACAGCGCAAGCACAGACCTGAGAAGACACACATTTTGCTTTATGTAAACTTCAGAAAAGTCATCTGTATCATGTGACCCCATTCCCCAAATGCAAAACTCATTCCTGCCAATGTCCTAAATATGCTGCTGCATAGATACATACATCACTGAGAGAGATGCTGCACAAAAAGCTGCCTTCATGGCCAAAAGGGCCTCCTACAGGTATCTTCAGACTAAAGAAATGGTACATATCCAGTGAAAAGCAAAGCTTTCAAAGTACAATATATACATAAGAAACAAACCTGAGAAAAGTCAGAAAAAAGCTAGAGGATTTATCTATTCATACTTCCTCTGTTTCCTTCTACTCACTTGATAAAATATTCCAGATTGTGAAAAATCCTTGTGATGACCACTCTGAAAATAAGCATGAGTACTATTACAGGATCGCTAGAGCAGAAAGGAGCAATTCTTGAGATGGGTAAACTTAATTTGATTTGATACTAATTTTGTCTGGGCTGCTGCCAATATTGATAGCCCTGTCATTAGCTCAGCTCTTGTGGCACTAGCAATGACATTTGCAGAGCATGGCCAGTCTGTTACAATGCCCTGCCAGCTATTTGTGCCTATTGCAGCTACCTAAGGCACATCTAGTAGTCACCCTCTCCTATTCTTTCATTGGATAGCATGTGCAGAAGTGAGAAGAGAGGTTTATATCCTCCATCATCATTAACATATAATTTATTTGCTTTTTACTTCAGAGTAAATCTGTCTGAGGGACATTCCTCAGTGATTTACCACAAAGTTTCCCTCTTTCAACAGTCTTTCTTACAGAAAATTATCAGAAAAGAGATGTAGTTGAGAACATTAGAGATGCTTATTCAGACACCAGAAGAAGCCTCTCTAACCTCTCAGACTCCTTCAGGTTCAGCTTTTGCTACTGTTAATTTAAAAGCTAAGAAAGAGTAGATGTTTTTAAACAGTGAAGAAGCCAGGTGCATCAAAACCCTCCTCTGCCTGCAGAGCATATTTTGGCTGCTACTCAGAAGCTGCTATCATAATTTAATTCTTTTAGCTCCAGCTAGGCTTCAGCATTTTTAAAGAAAGCCTGGCACAGTGGGGAGAAACATGAAGTGCTAGAATCCCAAAACTCAGATCCAGATTACAGAAGGAGAATATGTCTCCAATAAAATAAAAAGGAGTTTCACAGCTAATTTCAATAAAGCAGGGTTTTTACAGCTCTAAAACTCTCGCCCTACTTAAAAATTTTTCCAACACCTAAGCCATCAGGATCCAACAGATCACAGAACAGAATTAACTTGTGGATATACACTTCTTGAGGTTCTGAATTATAAGTTCCCTTTCTTATTCTGAATTTTTTTCTGGATCACATTTCTTATGATTTACACAAAAATAAATCACAACATGATGTTTGTGAATTACACACAAATGCTGTATCAAGCCTCTCTATCTACAAAATAAAATACAAACCCTCACTGTCCTATTTTGAAGCACACAATCGCGAGTACCTAGAAAAAAAAATGGAAGGGGATATTAAACATTGGAGAGAGAGTATTTGTATTTTTGTTTAAAAAAATACTAATAGAATTAGACACTAATTTTATTTTTTCTTTCTTTCCTATTTCTCAGGTACTATTTTTATTCTCTTAAACTCAGAAACAGAAACTAAGGATCTCAGGGGCTTTTTATGTTAGGAAGTCTGTGAGAAGTGGTTGTTTGTTGATGGGGTCAGCAGTTTTATCTCGTGAGCTACTTCATATAACAGCAGTTAATGGGAGCTCTGATTTGCAAAGCAAAGCTTGATAGGGAAATGCATAGGCAGAAGAAATAAAGAAAAAGTCTTTTCCTTTTAATGCCCTCCCCTTCCTCTAATAAACAACCAGATTCAGCTATTGTTTACAGGATAAAAGTTTTTTGGTCAATCTTTATTAATAGCATGTAAGGACAAGGTTCTCTTACAGACTTATGCAATACTCTTCTATACTTTTTTCTTGTCCTTTCCTCTGAAGTGCCTCATTAAGGCTGAGGCAAAACTTGGCCAGCTGGACTAGCAGAGCCTTTAATTTTTCCCTAAAAAGAATTCTGTGTATCCAATTTGGTTTTCACCACACATTACTGCTCAGTTTTGCTGTCCTGTCTTTCTAGTGGCATCACATCTCTTGAGATTCTCCCTGTGAGTGGGTCACTTCAGTTTCTGCTTACCTTCCAAGAAGTTTCAAGTCAAAATATTTTGAGTTTTTCTACTCAAACTGCCAGAATTTCTACTCTGTAAAAATCCAAAAGTTTCAGACTCTTGGTGTGGGTTGGTATGAAAACCAAACAGTGGAAGATCAGAATTTCCCACAAGTTTGACATTACAGATTTCATTCATCTGTCCTATGTGGGATATATACTGCTGGCCATATACTAGTGGATTATTGCCTGCTTGGGGAAGACCTTTCCTCATGCTGCTATTATATCTGTAAAAAGGTCAGATGTTCTAGACAGGTAGACTCAAACCCATGTCTCTACCACAACATACTTGGCCATTTGCATCTGTCAATACAAACACAGGGAACCAAGGCCAATGAGATTTTTTAATAGGAAGGAAGGACTGAAAACAAGTGGCCAGGCCATTATTTCCAGCTAATCTTATTCTGAAATAGGTAGAAATAATAATTTTTTAAAACCAAACAACAGCCCTACAGTATTTGTTAGAGCTAATAAAAAAAAAAAAGTCAGAAAATTGTTCCAATTCTAATGTATACAGTGATTTATTTTTTTTTTTTAATTTAATTCATGTCCCTGTGGAAATGTCAGAAAACTCTCTCCAGTCTAAAGTGAAGTTTAAGAGAATAAAAGACACCACAGACTAGCCATATAGATTCAGGAGATATTAAACTTGCCTCCAGACAACTCCTAATTCTTAACACATTAGCTATACTAGATTGTGTTTTTCTATGAAAAAGAAAAATGCATGTTTTAATCATAATGAAAAAATACCAAACATTAGTATCTTCATGATACAGAATTTTATCCCTCTCAGTAATGAAAGTATTTGCAACCTTTTCCTTATACTTTTCTGTTGAGCACTGTGGTCATACGCACACATAAAAAATGTACGCAACTTTCTTAAACTGTAAGCCCTTTACACTAAAGTGTATTTCAAAGCCATTTTCAAGCATTTTATTTACTGTCTTGTTTACCCTTGGGGTTCTAAATGAAAGATGACTCAGCCTAGAAAAATAATAAGCAACAAGGGAAAAAGCAGAAGCCAATGTATGGTTTATATATATGTATACAGACACACAAGATGGCCCTCCGCTTTCACGTATTTAACATCTGCAGTCAACATCAGATATTTGCTACATACTTAAAGCATCTATGTTCCTTGGAACAGCTGGTCCCACTGTCAAACTGAGATTTGGGGCTGTGGGTGGCAGTAGGAGATTAGAATTGGGTCTTCTCACCTGCACGAAGGTGTCTGCGTACATAAACAAGTCACTGACATTACCCCCTGGTCCCTTTCATTCTGAAGACTTTTGTTGTTGTTGTTGTTTAAAAGTCAAGTTCATGCAAAGCATTTGCAGGATCCAGGTCACGCTACATATACAACTGGAATAGTCCAGTGATCTTTCTGCATCATCTGAAGCAACTTGATTCAAGATCCTAAAATAGTGTTCTTTTGCCATTATTTTTAATGCCTATTTTAGTGCAATTCAATTTGTTTGAAAGAAAAAAGTATTTTAAAATGGCTTCAAAAATGCAAGCATATCTAGTTGGATAGATATAAGCAAAGGTGAATAAGTCATTACAAGCCTTCATTTTCACTCCTGCTGATGGCAAAAGGTCGGCAAAAGGTTCCCAGCAACACTTCTGAAAATGAGTGTTATTCATGGGACTAATTCTTGAATGTGAGAGTGGAAAATTTGTAATCACATCCAGCCTAAGCAGAAGAAAATCACTGCCCTTTCTACATCTATATGGAAAATACCAAGCTTTCTTGCTATGCTTAAAACACTGAAAGGTGCTGGCATCACACACACACATCTTTGAGGACTGAAATGTCATGTTCACTCTGGGAGAGAAAAGAATCCTCAGGTGCTCATTACTACTAAAAAGTGTTCCCACAGAAACCAAACCCCAGGCTTTCTCTACATGATCAGCTTTTAAAGGTTAATTAACAATAGTGAGTGATAAAAATTTATAACCTACTGCTTATAATTTTTTAATGGTGTGATTTCCAATCTTTTATCATTGGGCTTATGCTTGAAATCAAAGTCCCATCTGCTCGCATCTCAAAAACCCTGGGGAAAAAAATATATTTAATATTCTAAACCTTTTGCCCCACACTGGAGATACAGAACTCATTCATTTTCCATTCCCATGCCCCCAACACACAGATTCTAAGCAATTTTGAAATAAACATCTTCAAAAGCATTCCGTCATGAGTGTGCTCCAACACTTTAGCAAAAAAAATCTGGAAATAGTAATTCAAAGAACATCTATTACTAGCTTGTTTTTGTAACTCAAGGTAGATTTTCTGTAGAATTTTTGTTCTAAGACCCTTCTAACTCAGCTTTCTGCCATAAAGTGAAGATAAACTAAAGCATTACTTTTTTTTTTTAAGTAGGTGAGAACTCAGAACTTGGAGGCTTGCATTTGTGTTATTTTAAGGCAAGTATATTTTCTCAGTAGTTCTTCAGTTGAAAATTCTTAGTGAAATGTTCTAGCATCTTACAAACTCCACAGTGTGGTTCTCCTTTTATCTTGCATTCTTAAATATGCGTACATATTTTCTCACGATGGACATTCTGTGGTAGCCAGGCAAACTTCAGAAAAGGTTTCCAATTAGCCAAGCTTAAGGAAGATGTGCAACCTTTATGGAAAATAATTGTATGTCTGGATCTCTGCAACATCCCTACTACTCAGCTCTGCTGAAGAGAAATTTGCTAAGGAAAGGAAGAAAACCATGAGAAGATAAGGAGCAACAATGAATACAGGGAAGATCCACAGCATTCCTCAGTCTTCCCTATTATGTCTGTACTATGACTTGGATGAGGTTGTGATGATATAAGACTGTCTGCAAAACATGGGGCAGGATAATTGAGTGTGAATGTTTTCCAATTTTCAGAGCTGAAAACCACTTGCAGATAAACATGATTGTGAAGGCAGTGTTTATCAGTAGCTGATCACTCGTGGCTTTAAAAAAAAGTCAAATTTAGTTTCCTTGTGCAATAAACGAATAATAGTTTTTAATGCAGTTGTAAGAAGCTGAATTAGAAGATGCTAAAAATGAAATAGAAATGTAAGGTTAAAACTCTGTCTATTTAGAAGATTAATGCTGGAGCTTAAAGACAAAATACATTGCTGATACAGAGAAATTCAAGACTATCTGAGATTTTAAGAATTCAGGCTGTTTATTCAACCCAGGACAATGTCAAGTTCCCAGCTGTTCCAGCATCTACTTTCTGCAGATTGACTGTCAGCTTACCATACCCACATTGGTCTTACAGAACCCTGGGCATTTACTTTCCACATTTCATAATATTACCAACAAAAAAGACAAACGCTGAGCTGCCCATCAAGAAATTATATACTGCACTGGACTTGCTTGCAGCTGAATTAGACAGTAAGAGTCATACTATTCAGTAGAAATTACTAATATGCTGAAGAGATTGACACAAACAAATCATTTGGCCTAGTGATCCACTAAAACAAAATACAATGTTACAATGTACAAGCAATTATGACATTAAATTCTTACTCTCGCATTTTGAAAGTCTTACCACTTGTTATTTTATCTGCATATCTCACTGTCACTACTTCCAAAACAATTTCAAGCAGTGGTTTGGGGGCACACAAGTTCACACATACGCAATAAGACAGTTGACCATTAACTCGAAGCAGTACAACTAGAACTGTAAGCAAGGGTCTGCCTTCTTGGTCTCAAGACCAATATCATAATGCTTTAATAAAAAATATTTGGACTTTTTTTGTACATATATTAAAAAAGTATGTTTAAAGACTAAAAAATTATCCACCTGTTCACTCTGTTCAATTCTAACTAGTGGCCAGCTGATTCCTCAATGCCAAGTCAGGTAATATGGTAATATCATTATTTTGATAGTGATATAGATGACAATAGCAACATGGTCATTATCTTGTGGCTTAGTATGGGTTTTTTCCTTTAGCTCTCATTCACATTTGTTGAATTTGAAGTCCTTTGAACACGACAAAACAGATTACAATCCTTAATATGAACATATGTTTATGTTGGGAGAAAGAGGTGGAGGAAATGACAGTATGAGAGAGATTATGAAAGAAGAAACCATTGTATCACAAATCACACGCAGAACAATAGATTTACTATACCAACATGAAAAGCTGCATTAAGCTAGTGGGCTCAGCACTTGTTCCTCTAACTTTCAAAACCAAACCTCCGAAATAAGCTAATTAAGGTTTCCAAGACACCATACAATAGACACATAACTTTGTCATACGAATAGACTGTTACATAAATGATCGCACATCATGAATTTTAACCTTAACAGTCCGAACTGCACTTTGATTCTTTGGGAAACCTACTTTGAATCAATCTGGAAATAAAATCTGGTTTTAGAATATATATACAAGTATTGCACAAATCTGCATATCCAGGTAAAGACGTTGCAAGTGTACACAACAGAAAAGCATCCAGAATTCTTTAGCCCTGAGAGAATGGGTCTATTCTTCTAGTTCATTGTATCTACTCATGGCTTGAAAATGTTCATCTGCATTATAACATCTGACTTGCATAATGACCCAACAAGCATCATTTGCAAGCTAATTCTCAACCTGAAAAAAAGGGGTTATGGCCACAATGCAGTTATAATGCACTGGTAGTGTTTGAACATTCACCACAGGAGGGCAATCCTGATACGACAACAGGAAGGTGCGTACCTGTGTGGGCTCTCATGTCCATGCTCGCCCCACTTTCAACTGACTGGATACACTTTGCATATTAGTGCTGTATCCGTATTATCAAGGTGCTGATCATGAAAAAGAGTGCTTTTTATCCGAGGATCACTGTTACAGCAGACTTCCCTTTGGCTTCCAAACTTGTTTCTAGACAGTTCAGGGCATGGACAGAATAAGCACTTCTGGAAGTGTTAGTGCTGGTTCAGCAAGTATCAGTTTAAACTGTGCACATCATTACCCAAAGATGTTGAAAACCATCCATGTGGCCAAGTTAAAGTAGACATTTTCAAATATTCAGTGGCAGAACATTCTCGATATCATCCAAAGAGTAATTAGGATATTGCCATAGGGTTAACAATCAGAAAAAAAGGAATGCAGAACTCTGCATTCTTTTTCTAATTCTACTAGAATTGTGAGTACTCAACTATTTTTTTTATTCACGTTTCCAAAACACATACAAAAATATCTATATGAAAGACTGTATACTTCTTATACATGAAGAGTACTTCTTAAAGTACTTTGGGTTATAAGTACCTCTCAGCCATTGCCCCATTTTTAGTCTAGATGTTTTCATAATCATTAGTGGCTTACTCCAAGAGTAGTGCCAGTAATTTTGTCAGCTCACAGTTAGTTTGCTTGATATCAGCAGCAGCGATTTTTGAAAGGTCTCAACTCATGGAGAAAATATCTCTCTTCATAAATGAAAGTGGAGGAATTTAGTCCTTCACTGTATTCTAATGGGTTCATGGCCCTAATAGAATAATTGCACCCCATTTACTTAAGCTGGTTCAACCAAATAAACCTTGCATTTATCTTGTCTCCAAAAGATACTTTAGAGTGAAATGGTTGATATATTTTTTTCAAGGACACTAGCATACCATTTTGAACTCATGGATATCTATTAGATTTCTGCTGTGCAAAACAGTTAAATACTTCAGCTGAGACTTTCGTAGTCTCAAAATAACATGACTCCATACTGCCAGCAATGATCTTCACTAAAGAGAGTTTGGAACTTACATTTAAATGAAATATGACCAAACATGAATATCCAATAAGCAAAAGATAGAACATTACAGACTGTAGACCAAATCAGTTTAAGAGCTCTGACCTGAGCACCCCACCTTCCTGTGAAGATGCATCAAAATGCAAGCAAGACATATCACCTTATTCTACCATGAAAGCACTTAGTCATGTCATAGAAATATTACAACAGTAAGAGAAAATATTTAAGAAAGTTCATATTTGTATTGGTTTTATATCATATTGGAAACAGAAATCCTGCTTGTGATTAATAGCAATATCCTGGTGCCTGCTGATCTCACACCTGCTATAATCTGACATTGCCTGCCTTAAGCAGAGCTGCTATTGTTTTAATTTGACTACAGACAGTCCTGTTATTTAAGAATTAGAAGCTTACTGCTTTTACATTACTCTAATATTGCTACTCAGCAGAATATTTTTTCATGTCTCATATCTACATTATTTTCCTTAAATGCTTGGAATTTAGATAAACATGTTTTGAAATGCTTGCTTTTGTAAGTACGTATACACACACATATATATCCATTAAGGCACATCATGCTTGCACAGAAGCAGAGCAAGCATATGTAACAAAAATTTTCCTTTCAGGCACTTTTCTGGTGCACAAACACCAAGCTCGATGCAAGTTGTCAGAAAACTGCAGTGAAAAGGATCCTGTTCATGGGTGCTGCATAGAAGTTCAATGGCCTCTGAATGTCACTTGGACTCTAGGACTGTCTACAGGGTAAAGGCATTTCACAGAGTGTTTCAAACTCCCCAGGTAAAGTAGGATACATTTTAGTGCACTGTGACCCCCTCACATGTATCTGCTTCCTTCCTGTAGAAACCAGGTCATAAAGCAGTGGTGAGGGGTGCAGAGCAAGGAGTAGTGTGTATTTATGTTAGCTACGCATCCAGGTTCTTAATATAGGCATTGCATCCTCAGTATGCTCCTGTGTTAGGCTGACTGCAAACATCATAATAGATTCCTGGTACTCAAAGAAACTTTCATGAGGTTTTTTGGTTTGATCCTGAAAAAATACTCAGTTTTGCTTTCCACACAGACTAAGCATTCTGATCTAGGTGGGTACTATTTCTAGGATTAAAATGACAAGAATGAGTTAAACACAAAGACACCCCAACATTATTATTGCAGTAACTGAAATCTTTGTTACACAATGATGGGAGGGACAGTGTTGAATGTCAGGGAATCCTTATTAGTTATTTTCAGATCAGGAGTACTAGTTGTATTACTGATTTTCAAAGTATTAGTAACTTTAAACCCAGCAGCTGTGCAGCAATGTGTATCCTGTCTGGGTCTATTCAAATTCTGATTATGCTTCCAAGTATCATAAACTAAAAATATTTTTCTTGAGTTACTGTAAAATAAAATCTAATATGACAGGAATTACTATTCATTTTGCAGATTCTATTTTTTGGTATATACATCTCCCTTGATTATCTATATACATATATACAAAGGTTAAGGTGTTCAGATATAAAAATCTAGCTCAAACAACAAATACCACCAAAAACTCCTTATCTGGACATGCAAGATGGCTGTATACAGTTAAAAAGTCCACCAAATTCAAATTTACCATTGCAAGGAATTTCCATTCATAGCAGAACATACTCTCCTCGTGCTTTTTTCAGATGAAAAGTAACTCTTCCACCAGAAAGAAAGTCTAATGTTTCACCATAAGAAGTCAGCCAGTTGTTTTTATTTACTTAAAATATATAATTTACTGATCTGCCGATGCAAACAGCTTAGTATCTGAAAAAGGACAGTAAAGTGGTTTAACTCTGGAAAACATAAGGAGTTACACACAGAGTAGCGTGGCCTGACATTCACCCTATCATTTCTGAATTTGTATCTACCTTTATTGTGTTTTCTGTGGTTCTTACTACTATAGGTGTAGTCACACTAACAGTGCTGATAACTAGGTTTGTTCTGGTTTCACTTCCATTAGGAAGAAGACCACTTTTCCTTATAGACTCAAAGATCAGCTTCTAGGATTTATGATGGTTATTGCCTAAGGTTTTTCCACACCTTTTTTTCCCTCTTCTCCCTCTTCAGAATGGCACTAAATCACCCAGAATGATTCTTCTCTATATTACAAGGTTTATGATGCAGCAACCATCTGCTGGAGTGAATGGTTCAATTCCATATAGAGAAACATATGTATACATGATACTGAGAAAATTTCCACTGTATTCAGTTTGTGCACATGCTCAATTTTAGCATTTTGATCCCTCTTGGATTTAACCTTTTTCTAATTCATACCTGTCTTTTCAAGTTTACATGTCAGAGCTCTAAATGAACACACGCCCATTTTACACATTGTCATGGGTATGGATCCATCACTGAGCATAAACTGATTAATCCTAGCACCTCAGCTAATGTAAAAGTTCTGGGGAATACAATTTCACACAGAGACAACATTGACATTACAGGTTGTGCGAGCAATTCTTCAATACAGAAGAAAAGTACATTTCTTGTACAAAGCCCCATTAAAGAAATGGAAATAGGAAAGTTCCAAATATCTGAGTAGTTTGTAGAAGTGTGGGCGGGAAATTTCATCACAATTAAATGTTTCATTTATTTATAGAATTATGTATTAAGTCTCTTGAATCTTAAGTTGGAGTTTTTTCTAGAATACCATTTTTTTCTGTACATTCTTTCTTTTGCAGATGGGATAAAAGTCAAGAGTCACTAAAAATCCAAATACCATGTTCTGAACTTCATCTCAATAGCCAACACAATTCAATACCAAAAGGGAAATCTTCAACAGGTGTCGTATGTAGCAAAGGGAGGAGATCTTTTTCTTCCCTCTTTATCACTCTCAGCATCTAATCAGCAACCTCCCAAAAGTTTAATCTCAAGAGGCAGAAGTGGTACATTCATTTTAGGGACAATAATTTCTCAAACATAACATTATACTTTTCTGTCTGAAAAGTAGACTGGGAGACATTGTAAATGGTATTTCTCTTGCATGCACATTAAAAGATCATCAGTTCTGTCTGAAGTTACATTCAGCTACAACTTTTTTTTCCCATATCCTTTCTTGATTCACTGGGAGAAGTAGGTGGATAAGCCTTATGACCTTCTAACTGAAGATATCTTCATATGTTTTTCCTGGAGAGAAAAATGTGCAAGGACACACATATGCTTCCTATGTGGAAGAACAGGTTTTTCAGAGTGTGAATATAATGAACACTAAAACAGACTTTCATTATCATGGACAGCAGTTCCTGCTATTGACTGCTGCTGATAAATACATCTCCTTTTTCAGGGAACAACAGTATATGCTTTAAAATCACTGAAGAGTACATTTATTTCCAAATTTGGGGAATCAGATTGAGAACAGTAACAGAAATGGCTGTCAGCCACAACTTCTTATTTGGTGACTTACGTTATTTAATGCTCCTGACTAGCAAATCATTATGATTTTTTTTCAGCTTCATAAATGACATCTCTACAGGTTTTCATCTTTTCTGGTTTTGTTTTTTCTGCCCTCTTTGAAGACAGACATCGTCTTAATAGCATATAGAATTTATAAATGCATTATGTTAAATCAATATCTGTCAAAGGGGTTCGTTTGACTAAAAGCTCTTCATAATACATTTTTTCTTCATAATCACAGCTCTTATGTCTACAGGGAGCAATAAAGCAAGTGTTAGCTTTAATAGTGGTAGAAGGAAGTAATATACATGTTTTATTAGAGATGTTTTCTTACAAGCGATATAAGCAAGACAGGTTCCTCATTTAAGAGGGTCGCAAGTTCATACTCTCTGAATGAAATGAAAGCCACCCAAGGGATGTCAGAGGCAACAAGAAGGGCTTCTCTAAGTGTGTAAGTACAACAGGGGCCCTGGTGACACAGGACATGGGGAAGGCTGCGGTACTGAATGCCACCTTCTCCTCGGTCTCAGAAGGCATGACTGGCTTTCAGAAATCCCAGGCCCTAGAGACCACAGGCAGAGTCTGGAGCAAGGAACATTTACCCCTGGTGGAAGAGGATCAGATTAGAGACTGCTTATGCAAATTGGACATTCATAAGTCCAATGAATGCCCCTGATGGGACACACCAACGAGTGCTGAGGGAGCTAGCTGATGTCATTGAGAGACCACTCTCAATAATCCTTGAATGATCACAGCAATTGGGAGAGGTGTCTCAGGACTGGAGGAAAGCAAACATCACTCCTGCCTTCAAGAAGGAAGACCTAAAGAACTTCAGGACAGTCACCCTCGCCTCAAAACCTGGGAAGATGATGGAGCAACTAATCCCAGGAACAATCTCCAGGCACATGAAGGGCAAGAAGGTGATTAGAACTAGTCAGCATGGATTCACAAAGGGGAAGTCATGCTTGACCAACTTGATAACCTTCTATGATGAAATCACTGGCTTGGTAGATGAGGCTCCTCTCCCCTATCCACTACCAAAGAGCACTGGACATTGTCTACCTTGACTTCAGTAAGGCTTTTGACACTGTCTGCCATAAGGTCCTCATAGAGAAACTGATGAAGTATGGGCTGGATGAGCAGACAGTGGACTGGAAAATGGCTGAACAGCTGGTCCCAGAGGATGGTGATCAACTGCATGAAGTCTAGTGGGATGCCAGTAACTTGCAATGTACCTCGGGGGTCAATACTGGGTCCAGCCCTGTTCAACATCTTCATTAACAATCTGGATGATGGGGTAGAGTTACCCACAGAAAGTTTACTGATGGCACAAAACAGGGGGGAGTTGATAGTATACCAGAGGGTTGTGCTGCCATTCAGAGACTTCAACAGGCTGGAAAAATGGGGTGGCAGGAACCTCATGAAGTTCAAAAAATGGAAGTGCCAAGTCCTACAGCTAGGGAGGAATAACTCCAGTCCCCCAGTACTCACTGAGGACTGATCAGCTGGAAAGCAGCTCAGCAGAAAAGGAGCTAGGGGTCCTGGTGGACAGACTTGAACATGAGCCAACAATGTGCCCTTGCTGCAAAGAAGGCTAACAGTACCATGGGCTGTGTTAGGAGGAGTGTTGCCACTACTTGTAAGCCCAAACCTGGAGTGCTGGGTCCAGTTCTGGGTTCCCCAGTGCAAGAGACACATGGACATACTGGAAGGATTCTTGCAAAGAGCCATAAAAATGATGAAGAGACTGGAGCATGAGGAAAGTCTGAGAGGTGCGCTGTATAGCCTAGAGAAGAGAAGGCTCAGGGGTCATCTTGTTTATGTATAGATATACCTGGAGAGAGGGTGCAAAGAGGACAGAGCCAGGCTTTTTTCAGGGGTGCTCAATAACAGAACAAGAGGCAATGGACACCAGCTGAAACACGGAAGGCTCCAGATGAACATCAGGAAACACTTTTTCACTGTCAGGGTGACTGA
Source organism: Aquila chrysaetos chrysaetos (assembly GCF_900496995.4). Taxonomy (NCBI): domain Eukaryota; kingdom Metazoa; phylum Chordata; class Aves; order Accipitriformes; family Accipitridae; genus Aquila; species Aquila chrysaetos. The sequence goes on from NC_044004.1 coordinate 25,248,228, forward strand.
GCACTGGCACAGGTTGCCCAGGGAGGCTGTGGAGTCTCCCTCCCTGGAGATACTCAAAAGCCATCTGGACATCATGCTGGACAACTGGATCTGTGTAGCCCTGCTTGTGCAGGGGATTGGATCAGATGACCTCCAGAGGTCCCTTCCAACCTCAACCCTTCTGTGATTAGTAATAGAATCAAGATGCAGTACCAAAAAAAGTTGTAGTTAGATACGATTCAGTTTCTTATCTTTGAGTTAAGTCATACAGCAATAATTTTGAAAATGCAGCAGTATTGTTTTCTGTCATCTTGATAGGAAGAGCACATTTATATTAACTAATTTTTTTTTTTTTTAGACTTCGTACTTATGCTTACTAGGAAATTTAGACATTGGCAAATATCTGTCCAAGCACCTGCACGTAGCTGGAAAGCTTAATTAAATGTAAATTAGAACCACTCTTCAAAATTCAAAAGCATGGAATCCTCAGTCCTTCCCATTCAGCTCTTCCCTAAGGACACAGATGAGTAGATTAATAATGTGATCAGTCATCTGAAAATCCAGACTTGGGCAAAACAGTGAACTGAATGAATTCTAACATCTTAAGCCCAGCTTAGTGAAAGTGAAAGGAATGAGCAAAATCTCTAAGATATAAACATAGCACTGGCTGTTTGTACTGTCCATTGTGATGAGAGATCCCAGATGTTTCCGTTTATAGCTAGCCAGATATTTTGCCAACAGCTGCACCATTTCTTTTGTCTGGCATGTTTCATTCATTCTCCCTGAGATAAATACACAAGTAAAATTTAGACTGTGAATCTATAACTGTTTAAGAACTTCTTTACACCAGAGGAATTAAACTTACAGCGATTTCGAAGCAGACACGCAAGAGTTTGTATTTGGCATCCAGTAAAGATACAGTGGATGAGGTAGTTAGAGGGCCCACTTGTACGAGGTACCTCTACTACACAAATATTTTCTCTGAGCTGGAAAACAAGGATGAATTACCCTGAAGGAAGAGGAAAAATTGCAGATTTTAAAAATATTGATTTTCAATATTTCTGCAAACCTCCTAAGGGGATGTTTGTAAAATTGCAGACTTCATGCAGTTCGTCTACCTACAGTTAGCGTTAATGACAATGAATAACCTCTCCTCCTAATAATGACATCCTGGAAATAGCCATGGGCTCTTTAACAGTTCTCCTTGCAGAATAATAAATACAGATTTGAACAGTATTTTTTCCAGTAGTCTGAGTTGATTAATACAATTATACACTAACCAAGAAAAGGAACCAGAAGGATCTGAATCTTCCCTTAGGTTCATTTTCTCAACTGGCAAAACATAGATGAGGCAAAAGAGAACAATGACGTACAAACAGCTTTGCTTATATCATATGTCCGATAGCAATAGCTGTCAGGTCAGATGTGATATCCTCCAGCCTGAACCTCTAGAGGGGAGGAAAAAAAAAAGAAAAAAAAAATTATAGAAGCCACAACAGTAATGCCAAATAAAAATACTGATTTGCCTTACACAAGTCTTATTCACAAGGAACTATTCTTCCTGAGCTGAACCAAAGCAATAGGTTAGTTCTCTCAAGCCTAGAAGAACTGGATTAAGAGGGATTTTGCACCTCAGCTGCTAGCCTCCTGAAGGTAAACAAGGACACAGCTGTCCAAGACCTGCCAGTGAGAACTGCCATGCCAGCATGGCTGAAATAACTGCTGCCAATAGCCTACTCTCCAAACCAAAAGACAGAGAAAGCAGAGCAACACAAAACACAGCATGCATGTAAAGGAAGACTAACTAGGTTGAAAATGAGCCAGCGATGTGCCCTTGTGACAGGGAAGGCTAATGGTATCCTGGGCTGCATTAGGAGGAGTGATGCCAGCAGGTCGAGGAGGTGATCCTTCCTCTCTACTCAGCACTGGTGAGGCCACACCTGCAGTGCTGTGTCCAGTTCTGGGCTCTCCAGTACAAAAGAGACATGGACATACTGGAGAGAATCCAGCAAAGGGCCACTAAGATGATGAATGGCCTGGAGCATCTCTCATAGGAGGAAAGGCTGAGAGAGCTGGGACTGTTTACCCTGGAGAAGGCCTGGGGCGAGTCTCATCAATATGTACAAATATCTGAAGGGAGGGTGTAAAGAGGACAGAGCCAGGCTCTTTTCAGTGGTGCCCAGTGACAGGGCAAGAGGCAATGGGCACAAACTGAAACACAGGAGGTTCCCTCTGAACATCAGGAAATGCTTTTTCACTGTGAGGGTGACTGAGCACTGGCAGAGGTTGCCCAGCCAGGTTGTGGAGTCTCCCTGCTTGGAGGTATTCAAAAGCTGTCTGGACACCATCCTGGGCAACTGGCTTTAGATGGCTCTGCTTGAGCAGGGGCATTGGACAAGATGACCTCCACAGGTCCTTCCAACCTCAACCATTCCATGACTGTGATTCTGTAACACTCTTACAGTGTAAGTGTAAGAAAGACTAACAGGTTTTGCTTCAAAACCACTGATTTTTGTCAGATTCACAGCAGGAAACAGTGGAAGGCCCAACCAGCCAACAGACTTATCAGAGCTGGGAAAGGGAGGACTTTCACACAAAGCCACACATCTCCAGCCACAAGGCGTTACACCAGGCAGTACCATCCAAATCGAATTGAAGACTGTACAGCCTATTCCCAAAGAAGTCCACTCAAAAAGGACAAAAGTAATCCAACGTACAGTTTACACACTAAGACCCAGAGGGACTAATGACCCAGTACATTAAGATTAGAAGGTTAAATTCAATACTCACTTCTCATTCAGATACCTGAAGTAGGCAGCCAGATACTAGCAATAGAAAGAATGAAGCATGCCAAATAGCTGCAATTTTAACTGCTGTATGTTCTAGGAAATAACAGTCTTATTTTTAGGAGAAAAACATCCAAAATTATTTGGTTTAAATCTTGCCTTCAGAGTATATATGGTACATTTTGTCTTTGGGGCTTGGGTTCTGTTGTGGGTTGGGTGTTTTCTTGGGAGTGGGAAGGCATTGTTAAAGTATGTAGATCGCATCCTTGAAAAAATAACTACAGAACTGACTAGAATGTCCAAAATAACTATTGTCATTTACACAAATTGTATTTTTCCTCAAGCATTTAAAAAAAAAAAAAATCTCCCTAATTATATATGTACCTAAGAAGCTAGTCCATCTTCAAGAAGCACTTTGAATTTCTTGGCTCGATCACAAAGCTTTCCTTCTCTTTCTAATTGTCTAATTACTCAAGCAGTCACAATTGCAATTGAAAGCCTTACGTAGAGGTTTAGGTTATTTTTAAAATTAAACAGAAAAATAAAAAAATCCATTATTGAAATAGACTTTGACAACTGTAATGGAATTGAAATGGAAATTATTGCAGTAATGTGGAATTTTTAAACTTCTCTAATACACTCTACTGATACCTTCTACCAATTTAGCATCCTAATTTTACCTCCTGAGATTGTGAGGTCCTTAGAAACTCCCATTGCTCTCTTCCACCTGCACCCAGAGTACTAATGATAATTTCACAGCATTTATTAATGCCCCATTTCATAAAGACCTGGAGGCAGAAATAACTTCTGAAGGATGTAGGACCTTTCACATTTAGATCCCTTCTTAACTGATTTTAATTAAAATCATCATCTTCTAACAGTCTGATGGACCAAGTGCATTTCTTTAGGTGCTCATCACCAAACCTACCCTCACATTAATTGATTCTAATTGGAGACCTCTGCAAGGAGATCATGGAAATTTGATCATCATCTTCCCAGATCGATTCACATTGGAAAATCAATACAGTTACATAGGCTGTGCCTGCTCAGGATGCAAGTCCAAGTCCTTTAGGACTGTCAGTCCGAATGCATAGCAGGACAGCAGGAAGCTCTGTGCTTTCTGTACAAGTGCTCAACATTTCAAATCATACTTGGTTCACTTGCAAAGGAAAGGAGCATTTATTTCCTTAACACTTTTCATGGGCACTGAATGAATGTACATGCTATGAAAGCATACTTCTGAAACCATAAGCACAATAGTTTCCAGGAAGACACTATGCCTGGAGAATGTGGCACTCTGGGCTCTGCACACAATACCCAGAAAGAGAAATTAAACAAGCAAGGAAATGCTAGCAATTCTACTTGCTCCTAGAATCACATCTGATACCACCTTGGGAGACAGAGCTTTTGTTTGATATCCACCTGTTTGACCCATCAAAATAAAAACACAGCAGTTGTAGCGGATATGAGTCAAAGAGAAAATATCACTGACAGTGACATCTTTGTCAGGAAGGACAACCTTCCCGCTGAAAGAGTTATGCTAATTACCTGGAAATTCAGAGCTGTTGATTATCAACCTCAACCTGTTTAAAAGCAAAACCTGATATTTTAAGAAAAAAAATTTAAGGTACTTTCTACTAGTAAATCTGGCTTCAAAGTAAAAATGTCACCAGCTCTGCTTGAACTCACTTTAACTCCAGCCAGACTTTTACATTCACCTGCAGTACAGCTGATGCCTCACAAGAAGAAACATTCTGCTAAAAATTAACAAGCTCACCTGACTTGCAATTTATTGTATATTTAAAAATATCTTTTTACCTTCAAAGAGATGCAAAAATAGCTTAATCTAGAAAACAGTTTTGTGCACTTGAGAAATCAGAGTAAACTTAATACTGTTGAAACCAGCACTAAAACAAGGTCCTGTACCTAAAGTTTAGAAAGAGAATTAGAATGTGAATGAGTAATGGTCTGTCACAAGTCTTGTTCCCTTGACTAAAGAGCAGTGGATATTTGCATACTCAAAATAAGGGAATTGTATACTGTCTTTATTTCAGCTGCAGTACTGGACCTTCAGCCCTGGTCTCAAGTCAAAACCAAGCAGGCAGTTTCGAACTCGCACTCCATCGCAATGCTCAGTTTTCTCCAGGGAAGAACTCTAGCTGCCTGTCATAGGCAACACGTAGCTTAAACTGTGAATGCAAATACAGGGGCAGATAATTGGGGGAGGGTGTAAGGTGGGAGTGGACATCCAAACACAACTTGTAAACTCTCAAGCGGAAGTCTATTTGCAACTAGTATGGGCTGACTGCATATTTTGGTAACATCTAAACAAATGCAGCACATCCCAAATTCTCCAATTCATAAAAAGGAGATGAGACATAACCACAGATTAGAAAGCTGATCATGCATTGTGCTTCTGCATATAGACTGTTTAGATAGGGAAAGCCAGGGACCTGAGGTTCTGTAAAGAAAAGCTGATGCAAAATGGAAGGGTTCCCAAAGAAAGTCTGTCTAGAAAACAAGAGGAGAGCTAGGAGAGACAAGGAAAATGACCCATGCTGGGGAAAAACTTGGATGTGAAGGATACATGGAGACAAATGCCAGGGGTGCCCAGGGACATTGGTCAGTAATGCCAGAGACTATAACTGCATAACTGTGAGTAGCCACGCAGCAGGAACCACAACAACTTTCTACCCAACCTCCCTGGACCAGCAGCAATCTCTTTGCCAGGAAGGGAAGGCAAGACCTAGGGAACGTAGTACTGTGTGCAAGCAAGTGAGCTCATGTGAGAGCTAGTCAAGCAGGGTAAAAGCTCTCATCTCGTCTGCTCTTAGATAAACCCCAGTATCTAGATCCACTGTAAGTTTACTCTGCCTAACCCATGATAAGCCATTTTCCAGCCCAGCTCCAAATCTTACTTTTTTTTCCTCTCTCAACACCAACCCTTGACTGAGCAATAATCCCAGGTCCCCAATACTCACAGCCAAAGGAAAATTCCAGCACCAGCCCTCAGTTAACTTCGAAAACTGCTTTCCAGCTCCCCTCCAACTGCTGCTCCAGGTTTTTGTTTCTCACAATTAGTCTGAAGAAGGAAGCCCAACTCTGCCCAACCCAAGCTGTTCCTCAGGGATGGATTCTGTGTGCAGCCATCAGCTTGCTTCAGCAGTCCCTTTCCAATCTCAGCTGCATTCATTGCTGCAATCTCAACTGGGCTTACTCTCTCAACCTTAACCAGAGGCTTAGGCATGGACAAGCCACTCCACAGTATCCAAGAACTGGGTCAGTAGCAGCTCTGACTTTTTAAGCTGGTGGTGTTTTCAGCACAAAATTTTGCACACACATACAAGAAATTTAAGCAAACATTACTGTACAAAAAAAGAACAATATAGATTATTCGTTATTAAGATAATACTAACAGGACAAGACTATTTAGTTGTTATACATTGAAAAACAGAAAATTGTCCATTACATTGCAAAGAGCTCTGTAATTTTCTTCCATGCACTTCTTTTCATGTTCAAACCAAGCTGTTGTATACCTGTCTCTGTGAGCTTGGAGGTAGCCAGCAAAATCCTCACTACTGTAATGGCATATCAGCTCATGAGAACTCTAACACAATTAATAGTAACTACATTCATATACATACACATGTACGTACATATATGGAGCTTTGTTTCAGGTTTTACCGAGTTTTTACACGTTATCACTTATTAAGTATAGCCTTTATTACATCGCTTCTTGTTACAAGTTATTTCCACAGCATCGTGTCAATATTAAGACAGAAAAAAGAGCTTTAATGACGTTTCAAAAGCTTTGGTGGTGGTGGATTGGCTCCCTCACCAAAATAAGAGCCACCCCAGTGATTTGTTTTCAGACTCATACAAAAGATGTTGTATGTATCTGGTTTTTTACATGTATATATACACATATATAAAAGTAAGCCTTACATTATACTGGAAAGGAACTGAGTACTTTTAAGAACAGTACATTTTTATAGATGAGGAATTAGCATGGCTATGAGACTAAAAATTCTCAAGATGATTGCAGCTGGTAATAAGAGTGGAAGAAACTACTGAGATCTAATCCCTATTGATTTAATTTGCTGTTTCTTCTTTTCATTTCCTGTCATTCCTTTGTCCGAGAGCCACTTTTCTTTCCTGCCTAATGTAAAAGCAAAATGCTCTGGTGACCTCATAAGCCTCACAGCTTTCCTCATAAATTAATCTTTCTGGGGAGAGAAAAAAAAAAAAAAAAAAAAAAAAAGAAATCTTACCATTAGTTTTGATACGTTTTTTGTAAACTGATCTAAGATATTTTTTCTTCTTCACACCTGTTTTAAAGCATTGTACAGATACTTCCATTTGCAGTTGTTTCTGCAGTGATGTAGGGTTATATGTAGGTAACATCTTCTCTAATTCCACTCCCAGTAAATTGCAGGTGTTCTGCAATAAAAGGGTAAAGAAATGTTTGCAGAAGTCAAAATTCAGGTGTCAGTAGTACTGTTCTTTTCATGTTGCCACAAAAGAAGATACTTCTCTAGTAGGGACCAAATCCCTGATATGACATTCTCAGATTGATTAAGTTTTGTAACTTGATTGGTTTTGTAAAAATAAGCTACAAGAGTTTCTATGGCCACAAGTCTGAAATGCAATTTGCAGCAACACAGGAAATAAGAATCAATATGTGCTAAACAAGAAGTGAATTTGGTTTTATTTTAATACTTTTTTGCATCCAAAAATTTAAGTAATAAGAAAGATTTAAACTGTAAATATTAATAAGCTTAAAGTTCTGTTACTGAAATGCACGCTGTCAGGATAGCTGGTACTTTTCCACGTAGAATATTTCCTCCTTTATAACATCGATTTTATGCAGCTCAAATGTATGTAATGAATGATTAATATACCTGTATTGCTAAAATTAAGACATCTACACATCAGGCCACAGAATGATAAAATGATCCAGACATTTGTTTGGCTTTTTAGAATATACTCTCCCATTTTCGTATGGCCTCTTCTTTCATCAGCTATCTTTCCCCTTTTAGTAGACCCTCTCCAACAGAGATCAGGATTTAGATCATGTATCACAGAATAATTAATATGTATTCAGAATAACGAGTATACATTTGCCACCTAAGGTTATTTTCCATTTTATTTTCCAGTAATTCCTCATTCCAGTTGTAGCCAAAGCAAACTTCATAGAGAAGTTAGGAAGAAATATAACCATACTTTAAGAGCATCCGTTAGTGCATTTAAACACAATGCTTTTCTAAAACAGAGTTCAAAGACATGGAATAGGCTATCATTTCAGCAAGAAATAACTAATATTTTTAGAGAAAAAGGTTTATATTATGAAAACCTTCTCTCTTTCAATAATCCAAATGAAAATGCATGATGAGATGAGAGCTTGGAAAATATTAAGGCTTAAAGATATAATCCCAGGCAGACTTGGCTATAATTTCAAGCCACTTTTACCAGTTTGCACAACCAGTCTTTCCTATCTATTTCAAAAAGCATTTTAGCAATAAAATGCAATAAATTAGAAATTTTCCATCAAGTACTATATTTGTTTTTATTACTTGATAAAACTTAAAACAAGTTGCAGTACAAAGAGCAACATACTCAAGAAATCATTCCTCACCACCTCTGAAAACTGATTTAATCTGCTGCCAAAGCAGTGCATGTTTCACTTACTTCATTCAACAGTGAAAAACAATTTTCAGTACTTTGCACTGCTTTCTGTGTCTCCATAGATGAGCTATTTCATGGAAAAAGGACTAGGAAAAATAACTAAGTATAAATAAAGCACTATTGTTCCATTCATTCTCTTGGTTATAGCCTGTAACTGTAAGTAAAGGCCTTTGTCGCAAAAGCACAATGAAGCAGATGTGCTAAAGGTTATTGCAGACTAAAGGCTAAAAATTTTTACTGTTTTAAATGAACATCACCTCACTGAAGGCAGAGCTGTGCCAGTTTCCAGCACTTGAAAATACAATCAATATTTGGGATTTGAAATTACTCTGTTAAGTTCTGTGCTTATAAGACAGGGAATCTGCAAGGCAAATAGCTTCTGCTAGTTCCCGAACAACAAAGAGCAGCCACCGTAAAACTTTGTAAAGCATAATTCTTAGTTAAAATATCAATTTACAAACTTCCTTCTCACAGCATTATTTATATCAAAGATTGCCTGCGAAAACTTAGATTGACTTTTGGGTTTACTCATACTATATTAATGCCTACAGTCCTGGCTACTACATCAGGTTATTATTTCCAACTAGTGAGTTGCTGGTTAGTAACAAAGAACTTCACTCCAGCTACTGGAGTGACTGCATTGGTGGAAAAGGGAAGAGCAACTGATATCATATGTCCTCTACCTTGACTTCTTTAAAGCCTTTGACACTGTCCCACACAACATCCTTATCTCTAAATTGGAGATATATGGGTTTGATGGATGGACTATTTGATGGCTAAGGAATTGGCTGGATGGTCACATCCAAAGAGTTGCAGTCATCAGCGCAACATCCAAATGGAGATCAGTAACAAGCAGTGTCCCTCAGAGGTCTGTAATAGGACCAATACTACTTACTATCTTCATCAGTGACATTGTGTGATTGAATGCATCCTCAGCAAGCTTGTGGATGACACCAAGCTGAGCGATGCAGTTAATAGGCTTGAGAGGAGGGATGCCATCCAGAGGGACCTTGACAGGCTTGAGAAGTGGGCCAGTGTGAACCTCATGAAGTTCAACAAGACCAAGTGCAAGGTCCTGCACCTAGGTTAGGGCAATCACCAGTATCAGTACAGACTGGGTGATGAATGGATTGAGAGCAGCCCTGTAGAGAAGAGCTTGGGGATACTGGTGGATGAAAAGTTGGACATGAGCCACTCAGAACCCAGAAAGCCAATAGTATCTAGGACTGCATCAAAAGAAGTGTGACCAGCAGGTCAAGGGAGGTGATTCTGCCCCTCTACTCTCATGAGACCCCACCTGAAGTACTGTATTCAGCTCTGGGATCCCCAGTACAAGAAAGACGTGGACCTGTTGGAGTGAGTCCAGAGAGCCACAAAAATGGTCAGAGGGCTGGAACACCTCTCCTATGAAGAATGGCTGAGAGCTGGAGTTCTTCAGCCTGGAGAAAAAAAGGCTCTGATAAGACCTTCCTTCAGCCCTTCAATAATTAAAGGGGGCTTATAAGAAAGGTGGAGCAAGACTTTTTACCAGGGCCTGTGGGGATAGGACAAGGGGTAATGGTTCTAAACTAAAAGAGGGTAGGTTTAGGTTAAATAGAAGGAAGACATTTTTTACAATGGGGTGGTGAGACACTGGAACAGGTTGCCCAGAGAAGTTGTAGATTCCCCATCCCTGGAAGATACTTGAGATCCAGTTGGATGGGGCTTTGAGCAACCTGATCTAGTGAAAGGTGTCCCTGTCTGTGGCAGGGGAGTTGGACTAGATGATCTTTGATCGTCCCTTCCAATCAAACCATCCTATGATTCTATGACTTCTTCCTTTAACTGAATAATCTAAACACTGTATACTACTTAATCATGCCTCCTCTTCAGTAACTTAATCATCAAGGCCTTTGTACAATTCTTACTGCTTCTCCATACAACTCTTCACATTCCCCTCTCCATTAAATATGCCTCTCCATGTGCACATATATTTTTTTAATATATATAAAAATGTATATATATGAACATTCCCATGTGGTCTGCAAACAAACTTTAATTCTATTCATCAGCATTGACATTTATGTTTATTTTTATTCACAACGTTTCCCTTCTTATAGGTCACTGCATGGCACCACAGCCCACTTAGCACCTCCAGCAGTGTCTCACAACAGCTGTTCTGCTATGCCTGAGAGAGCTAGTGCTCCAGACAGGAAAAACTTCTGCCTTTCCAAGTTTTTCCTTCATTCTAGGATATTATTTTTAAGAAATGTAGATAAATTAAGAATCTATCACTGCCAGGTGCTTGATTTTCTGCCCAGTCATTCATGATACAACATTTCAGAAAAAATATGTAGGTCTAAGGAAATTTAAGTACTATTTGGAACTATTTTCTGGCCAAGGAAAAAGTTGGGACCCCTTATTCTAAAAGTACAGGTCCCACTTGGAACTTTCAGGGGTACCAAATAGAACTTTTATTCTACAGAATAAAATAATAAATATTCAGTTGAATAAAAGTTGTATGCAAAATACTGGGGAGAAAAGTTAAAACTAGGGCCACTTACATAGGTGTCAGCCTGCAAATGGCATTCAGTCTTTATTCCACAATTATAACATTTGGACTGTGGCTAAAGAAGGGACAAGACATATGTATGTATACACAGTGTTTTGGCATGAATCAGTAACTATCTAACAGTGTTAAGTAGAACTGATTTACAGCTTCTGGCTTTGAACCACATTTTTTAGTACCAAGTCTCAAAGAGAAGAAAGTAAAGTACGCAGGATCTGTAACAAAAAGTCATGGCTCCCGTTCCTAGCTGTCCTACAGCGTCCAGATGTTGTCTCCCACAATTGGCTTAATACTCTTCTCAGATTTCTCATTGCCTTTTCATAACACAATGACAGTGGATTATTAAAAGAGTAGGAAACATGTACCTAACTTCCCAAACCTTTGCTTTTCACACAAGCACTTAAACACAAATGAAAAACACTAGCCCTCTATAATCCACAGTGGTGATTATTTATATAATCTAGTGATTATGGTAAGCAGCAATCAAGCAAAAACCAAATTCAAATCAGGCATAAGAGGAAGGACTTCCATCAAGCAGATAGAAGGAGGATAGTTTCCCTCCTGCCTGATGCTACATATTTACAATAGGTACTTCAAATCTCCATGAAGATTTATCTGTTTCTATTGTTTGCAGAAAAAAAAAAACCTCTTTTAACTGTCTTCTACGTGGTGCACCAAAACAATGGGAACAAGCACAAAAACTAAGTACCAAAAAAATTAAGATGCACAAAAAATATTGCAACTAATTAGTTTATTCTGATCACAGCCCGGACAAACTTCAGGAGTTGTTTTGTGTGTTGGTCACCTCAGAGCTAATACAAGTTCTGCCCAGAAACACAAACTGTGCTATTATGAAATACTAATTCAGACTGGATAACTGACAAACGTGGGGGTTTTTAGCATTCAGGTCAGTGATTTAAAGCCATCCCACCTTGTTAGGGGACAGAAGTTGTTTTGATTTACCATCTGCTGAGTGGCTCTTCTGAAGCACACCAGTGATCTCTACTGAATTCAAAGCTGATATGTCTGTACCACAGCACTCTCTCCGATGCCATTTGACAAAGTATCTTGTTGCCAGACTCAGGCAGAACAGATACTTCAGATTTCTCTTTTCCTTCAGTAACTTACAAATAAGGTAGGGTATATATGAGTGAAGTATGTGTACAAAGCTGTTACTGAGGATGTCTAATTTTCTTTGGTTTCAGAGGAATATAAAGCACAAGGCACAGATTCATTACTGTTAACCATGCAGTGTCCAAGAATTCAACAGCCACGGGGGTTGTTATGGCCATCATTCATACATTCATGCAGTAGCAGGCCTTTCCTGGCCCCCATCTGATTTCAAGTGTCCCTGTGGTACAGGATTATCAGCGTAGCACCAAATCTTTCCACTGCCTTTCAAACTTTTTGTCAATCTCTAAGTTCACTTAAAAAAAACCATATATACAAAAGTCCAAATGAAACTATCTAATAAGAATCAATGGTTTCCTAACATATTTTAAAATGTTTCTTTAATAGAATATTACAGTACATAATCTTATAACAGGCACCTCTTAAGGGTTGCTGAAAGCCTTGTTGTTTTCCCAGAAAGTGGAGATAGGTATGTTTTCCAAGTTTATTTGCCTGCCTTCAGTCCCTTTCCATTTAAACCACATTTAAAATTGCATCAGCTTTGTGTCAAGAAACAGAATGAGATAAACATACAGGATTTTGTATTCGAATTAAATGGCAGAAATGCCTGACTCAAGAAAACAGTTAGAAAGGTAGGCTGTTCTTAACTTTGAAGATCTTTAAAAGCAAAAGTGAAAGGGAAAAGAGTATGCAAGACCTGAACTGTGAAACACAGATAATTAGGTATAACAAAAAGGAAACAATAACAGTTATCTGAATTAAGAATTGCCTCACTTGCAGTGTGCTCAGGTTCTTCCATCTTCACCTATGATTTTTTTTCCAGGAAACCTTCCATTTTTATTGATATTGAAGCTAGATCTTCTGGGCAAGTCAGAGCCAGATTTGCTTTAAGCAAGTACTGTGTAACCACTGGTATCATACCAGGCTGTGTTAAATAGCACTTTTATATCATCCTCTGTTCAGGGCTTTAGATAGACTTTCAAGCAGCTCAGAAGTACGAGACTGAGGCAAATCACTCGGCTTATATTTCTGATACAAAGCCCTCTCCTGATAGATAGCATCCTTCAAGTGCAGAAAGGGAAGGTCCAGGTGTCAATGGTACTCATTTTCTTGCCACTAGCTTAAGCTGATCCCCTTAGAAAGAAGAATCCACAGTTAAATACCAGCAAGTCTGAAGTAGGGCCACTGACAGCCTGTACATATCCCCATGTGCCTGGTCACAAGCACCACAAGAAGCCAAGACAGTGCAGTTCTGGTGCAGATGCCATAGGAAGAACTAGACCTCTGAAGAGGACCTCTGTGCAACTCCAGTGGATCTCCATGGAAAGAAAGGACTAACCTTGCAAAAAAAAAGTTGGGGGAGAATTTTCCATTACCATAGAGAAATATAAGCATATAAGGCCCGAAGTTACCTACAGATTTTATAATACACCAAAGTACATTTTTCAGGTCTTCAGTGTTTCAACAGCTACAGGAGTTTAGCTTTGAATTATTGTAATTAAACTGCATTTAAAGGACAGCATCTATCTTAATACAACACAAGATAAATTCAATCTTTCCTGTATGTGGGAATGAGGGATTCACAATACCACATATAACGTAAGGCAAGGAAAGAACAGCCTGAACTGAGATATTAAAAGAGGTAGGTGACAATGGCTGCTGGGCAGCAAAACAGTTGAGATTCAGTTTTTGCTATATCTCTGTCCTAAGGACTTGCAAGTCTGCTGCTTCTTACCTATTGTATTCTCATTTGACAGTCTCCCATCTGCTTGACTCCTCAGATTTTTTGATGCTGCCACACTATTAGTTCATCTGCTCTCTCCTTTGTCAGCTAGCACATATCTTGAATAAGTGACAGTGAGCTAAAGCTTAACATGGACAAAATAGACCTCTTGTTCCTCTCACATCAGCCCGTTCTACATTTTTTCATTCCTTTTGGCAAACCCTCTATTTTCCCCATTATTTACTCTTGCGGCACAACAAAGCCTTGCGCTTTCGCTCATCTCTCATTCACTAAACTTTCAGCAGCATAATGGATATCTAACACTTTCCTTTGTCCAATGGCTTTTAGCGCTCATCCGTACTTTAAACATTACAACTTCATCTCAGTACTCCTAACGTTGCTTTCTGGTAACTCTAATAAACACCTGTTCAATCGCTCTCTTTGTCTAAATCACATTCTTCCTTCAAACCTCTACAGTACTTTCCTCCACATTACAGTATTGGATCAGGTCTGGTCTTAAAGGCTTACCATCCTAAATTATTTCTTGGACCTTGCATTCTGTCACAACAACTTAGTCAGAAATGCCTATTTGTCTCCTTCTCCTGCTACTTTTTCGCACTTCCTCCACGCTGCCCACTCTGCAAAGAAAAAGCCTTCTCACTCCAATATGCCATCCCCCTCCCACACACACGCATTCTCATTCAAATTCCTCCCAAGACCTATTTTTGGTGAATCTTAAATAAAAGTCACATTTCTTCAATCCCAATATTTAGCTGAGAGGGTGCTGAAGATCTAAAGGGAAAATTTAGCTACAAATATGCTCCTATTTCCACTCTGCTAGAGTTTCTCCTTGTAGTCAGCTTCTCATAAAATCACTGCTCCATCCTCATGTCCTCTGTGAATGATGCAATTCTCACCTCTTCTGTGCAGTCACTACTTTGCCAATCTATAAATCTCTCTAGAAGACATACTGCTTCTGTCATGCTGCTTATTCTGTCTCAAAACTGTTAAATTGTTATAGAGCTCATTGCCACGATTGGTACTGAAAGTTCTCAAAACCAGAAACAATTCCCCATTTCTGTTGGGATCAAGGAGATACAATGTGCATTTCACGTCAATCATGTCTACATTTTTCCCTCCATTTTTGCACTGTATAATTATTAAACTTTTTTTTTTAAGAACCAAACATCTATTAAATAATCAATAAGAAATAATATAAAAGACAAATCAAATTAGATTCCCAGCTACAGAGGTAGATGCTTTTTAAAAATCAGACCCATGAACATTCCAGAAAGATTAAGAGAAACAAGCAAATGTTCTTTCAATAAAAGTAGACAGTGGGTTTAGATTAAGTAACTATATGTTTAATTTTATATAGGAATAAAATACACGAATAAAATACTTTAGTAAACAATGAGCTGATCAATAAGAAGATACACCACTGGACTACAATGTACAGACTATTCTGTTTTTTCAGTCTTCCAATGTGAAAGCTGCTTACGTCTACTAAGAGCAAAGTGAAAGAAGTCCTTTCACATTTGCATTGTAAATGCACACAGCCTGCTCCCACAACCAACACCAAGAGAAAACCTGATATAGCAATTCAGAACAGATTTCCTTGCTGCAGCAAATTCAGCGCCTGCTGTCACTACAGTGCTTCAGAGAAGGAAGTCTGAAGTGTTACTCAAGTGACAACTTTGAACCAATTTTAAAATAGGAAGCCTTATTGTGTATTACAACTAAAATCCAGTAAATTCCACTGTTTCTGGAAGATGTCTTTATGACTTCTCTATTAATTTCTTAATTAAAACTAATTAGAAACTACTTTCCTGTTTAACTTCAGCAAGAACAATTAGTGTGAATTACCTCAGTCCCACAAGCTCTCTAGAGAAGTATAGAAGGGGCTGCTCCATGAGCACACACTACTCCTCCTTCCAGGATTGATAGCCCACTGGAATTTAATACAGACCAAAGAAATACAGACCAAAGAAAGGATTTCACAAATTTTTTTAATCACATGCTGACTTCAGAAAAGTTATTTTGTCTGTATTTCTCTAAAAATAAATGCTGTTAGTTCAGTACTCCTAGCTTTTAGCTCAGAAGAGCTGCTGAGACCTTAAAGGAATTGTTCTCATGTATCACAAAAATTTTGCAATGAAAACAAGTGTAACAGGACTGAAAATCAACAGCATTGCACATCACCTTTCCTTACAAAGATAGCTTCTGAATGTTCTCCTTCACTTTTAAAACTCTCATTTGAACAGGGTCTTACAACCCACCTAAAAAATTTGTTTATGCTCGGAAGTCATAGGTATCCCATGGCAGCTATTAAGTTGATACTACCTGTGAGCAGATTCAATACAAAGGAAAGCATTTCAGTTTTCTGCAGCCATTGGACCACTTTTAAGAGGTCTTCCTGAAGAACACATGGCTTCAATACACACATCTAACTGCATTTTCACAGGAAAACTCAGAAGTAGCTGAGCTATTCTAAATCAAAACTGATACAAGATGGGATTTGCTTCATTTCATAACTACACAGTCCATTTAGGTACATCCAAGCATTTGAGCAAGACTTACCATTTCTCACGGAGATATGCACAGCACATTTTCCAGGTTGGTCTTTTATCATCAGAATGAAAGTGTCTGCCACATGTAAGCTGCCCACCTCATAACCCCCTCAAGTAGTGTGGTGAAGCTACAAGATGTTTGCAAAAAAGAAATGCCAGGAAAAGTGTCAGAATGATTCATTTACCTATTGATCCTCTTCCTGACCAGGTCTGAGACACCTCTGAAAATCATGGGAAACGGCCATAATCCTAATGAGATTTTCTAGTAGAATAAATTATCTGCAGAGGGAGACAGTACAGCTCCATGACTAGGATCACCCTACTTGTATAAATAAGAGAGCAGGAACTTCAACAACTCATTAAAAAAATTGCACATTCCTGCTCACACCAATTTACAGTGAACAGGCATTTATTATGCTTTTTTTAATTAAACAAGTGCAAGCAGCTGGTTGCTATTTATTTGAAAGACTCAGCATGGAGTTTTCCATGAGGTGTCTGGCTCTTAACAGGACCTGAAAGCAGCAGGCAGTAGAGTCAAAATGACCTGATCTTCTTCCTCCTCCCACCATTCAGTGATGTTAAATGAAAAAACATCGTAAATTGGAACCTACAACACTAGAACAAAAAATCTGTTACTGTGATCAAAGCCAAACAACATAAACCCAAAGCAGAGAGACTCTACAGCTCCTCAGGTACTTTGACTTCAGCGCTGTTGGGAAAGAGACCAAGGAAGGTAGAGCTACAGCCCCTTTTCCACCATTATTCCTTGGAGCTTATGGTTATATGCAGGGTGGCAGGTTTGGACAGAGAAAGCAGCATTAACTAAGTAGAACACTGATTATCAGTGTCTTTGGAGGGGGCTAGGATTTGTGACCTTTTACCACAGGCTAAGAAGTTACTGTATGCTGCCTGAGCCATGTGAGATGATTTGATTGCCCTTGGTTCTGGTGTGGGGAGCTCAGAGCACACCCATGAACTGTTAGTGGACACCTCTCTAGCCAAGGTAATTTGATCTTGAGGTGAATTCATTAATAAAGATGGACCAGGCTTCCACAGGAGCTGACACTTGAAATATTCAAATTTATTAATAAAATTAATCATATTTTGTTTATTCTTCTCTACGATGCTTTAGGCCATTAGCTGTGCACACAGTGGAGGACAGCACTCAGCAACAGTGACATGCCATGGTAGCATTGCTGATGTTACAGATTGCACATTCGTACAAAGGCATTGTGTAACATTGCTCTTGGCAACAGAGACAGCAAAATCTGCATCACATGCCTACAGTCACATCCTGTAACTGTTGGAATATGAGAAAAAGCAAAAAACAAGAAGTTGTCAGACAACTACTGCCACAGCTCACATCACACAAACAAATGCTGCCTGATGTCGCAGCACATCTCTTGTATCAGAAGATTATCCCTACAGTGTAAACTCAAATGGCTTTGATCTGTTAGGGCAATGTATTGGGCTCAAATTCAAAAGGAAGAAGTGTCTTCACTTCAGCTTCATTATGTGTAAATGAGTTATAACCAGGACTTCATAAACCTTTTTATTGGCCTTTTACCATTGCAGCAAGAGCACCTGGCATCAACATTACCAATACAGCTTCTCTATTACCTCATACATCACTTTGAAAAGGTTTGCAGAGTACTAATGATACAGTTTTTCCTACTGGGGAACTTTTGTTCTCGGGTCCAATTTCACAGCTATCCCCATGCTAGCAATTTACTTTATGCTGCATGAGTTTCATAGCGTATGCAAGACCTGCTCCCTAGCTTATGTAAACCTTTATATCCTATGCAGGAGAGAAATTATGAGCTGCAGAAGTGTACACATGGCAGAATGCACACTGACTTCATCGGGAACAGTAAACGTCTCTAGCCTGCTAGCATGTTTTCGTAGCTAGATTGCACTGATCTCCTGAACTAACATATTTCTATACATGTCTTTATGAAGTTTGCAACCTCAAGGAATGCATCTGTCTGTCTCCCTGTCTCCCCCCATGTTCTGTATTCAGTACTTGGTCTCTTACTCTTTTCCACAGTATTTTTCACTTTCAACAATATTAGCATATTCCAATGAAAATTAAAAAGTCCTTATTTTCACAATCCTGTCATCTCACTACAGAAGTTGGAAAAAGCAATACAATTACTAATATACTGATTATAGTATATGTCAGCTTGACCTTTATGTCAGATGCTTCACCGTATCCTTATTAATTGCCATTTATTCATGGTCATAGCTATGAATGTTCCAAGAATTAAATTTTTATATTTTACCATTCCACTCCTGTGAGCTACTTTTCCTTTCTCCTTTTCAATTGGTGGTAGCTCCATTGGAAAATTTGGGGTTCAGAAGAAACTATTTTTCTTTCTTTTATTTGCAGTACTTCCCCTCCCATTCCTCACCTTATTCTTGTGCTCTGCCTACAAGGTATATATTTAGTGGGTTTTCAGACACAAAAGGCTTTTGTTTTCAGAACGCAAAACAGCCTTTATAGAATCCTCATATTATGTCTCAGCTCATGTTTCATACCAAGGTCAGCAGGAATTCTCAAGTACACGGCAACAAGGGTGGGAAGAACCCAGTCACGTGCTGACACACAGTAAGGTCCAAGTGCTCCTAGCCCAAGAGGTTCATAGTTTAGCATTGCAAGTTCCAGTGCTGATGCTAACAGCAGACTTGTTCAAAAAGTTTTACCTAGAATAGGTTCATGTATTTTGGATGCTTATTTACTCATATTTTAAAAATGACATTGTTTAAAGAGGCAGTCTCTCATAGCAAAAACTTTTTATGTCACTGCCCAAAACCAGAGAAACGCATGCAAGGCAAAAGTGGTGATAACGCCTAAGGATGTCTCAGCTCTCAGCAACATTTTTGTTTGCAGTTACAGAGTAATTGTGAAAAAAGTCTCAACTCAGCAGCCAGAGGAATCTGTCAGAAAAGTCAATGTAAAATGTTTTATACAACAGAACAAACCGTGGTGTTCTTTATATAAAATAACGAATACATTTTAATACATGAGACTAAACCCAAGAAATATGAAAGAAAAAGCATCTACTTGTAAACACAATAAATCTCAAAGTGAGTTTGTACATTACTGAACATAACCTGATCAAACTATTCAACCTGTAATAAATACAGGAGTGATCGCAACATGAATCAAGAATTCAAGTAAAGAAAAAAGAACAGAAAGATTACAGGAACTGAAGTCACAGAAGTCCTGAGGGCTCCAAGTTATGATAAAATCTGGCTTGACATACAGTATCTGTTCTGTGAGATGAGGTTTGTCAAAGTGCAAACTGGAAGATTATTAGAATAGAGTTCACAGTATTGAAATACATTACACATTCGTTACACTTATGGCTTCATAATAGTTCAGATATCCTATACTTCCTCCTTTATATCTCTTACAGAGTCTGAGAAGCAACAGAACCCTGTATTTACAAAGAAAGCTAAAAGCCTATGTTTTCCCATTTTGAACATTAGTCAATTTTCCAAGTGTTTAGAGCTGATAATAGGCAAAATCCCTACTTTGAGCTCCACACCACTGCAACACCACAGTCCTACAGCATATAGCAGATGAACCTCACTGCTGGTGAAAAACGGTTAAGTACATTCTAAAATTAAGTTTGCTGGGGCCCTTACCAGACATTAAGAAATACTTGTACATTCTTCCATACATAAGACTTAGAGACTGTTCTATCTTCTGTAAACATAAATGTTTATTTAGTTGTGCCCAGGTGAAGTTAGTGGATACCAGGCATTTTAATTTATTCCCCCACCCCCCACAGATAAACGTAGCAGTAGAACCAACACATACCTTTAGTTGCAAAATCAGTTTGGTCATGCTCAAGTATGGCTATTCCAAAAAGTAAGATGCTGTTTGCCTTAGCTCTATCTTGTGTTAAGTGTGCATGTTCTGCTTTGTATGGTTTTTTTCCTCTTCTGCCGCATTATAGAAGTTGATTATTTATTAAGATGCAGTTAGATTACAATTACCTAATGGGAAGGTATACAGAAGATGGATCCAGACTCTTCTGCAAAGTGCACAGCAACAGGCAAGTTACAACAAGGGAAATTCTGTTTAGGTGTAGAAACTTCACCATGGCAGTGGTCAAGTATTGGGACAGGTTGCCAAGAGATGCTCTGGAAACTCTGCTCTTGGAAATACTCAGAATTCTGCTGAACAAACCCCATATTGTCCAGGTGAGTTTTGAGCATCTCCAGCCTCCTGTTTGAATGAGGTTCAAAGCAACCTCCACAGGTCCTTTCCAAGCTAAATTATTCTATGATTCTGTAACTGACAGGTGAATCAAAGGACCATTTTGGCCCATAAAGAAATCAAATGACTGCAATGTAAGTAAAGAACAGGCTACAGCTTGTCAAATTCTTCTTTTTAAGTTGGACGCTCCTGAAAATGTACAGGACCTTCATAATCCTTCAAAGAACAGCACATGTGAAACGTTATCACACTCTGAAATCAGACTATAGGGCTTGCTTTCTTTACAAGTTAGCTTTCATTTAATCTTTCATTATATTCTTATTGATGTTCATATATTTAAGTATTCTACAGCTTTCAAATAACAGAAGTTAAAAGTGCCTTGCAGGTGGCATTGGTTATTTTAACTCATGTTTGCTCTCCACAAGATAGATGCTGGTAATTCCTCAGCAGTTTGCAATGACGGTCCCCTTTAAAGATACAAGATCCTAAGCACATAACACCTACATACTCATTTCATGACACCAAATGGTGAGGTTGTTTATATAATAAAGCATTCTGGCAACCAGAAAAAAAAAAAAAAAAAAAATCAGTTACACTAGAATTTTCTCTGTAGTTGAGCAAAGCTGCATAAGTATGATCCCCAGAAGAGGTGGGATTGGAAACAGGTCCTTGAGCACACAACTGGGAGCAGTGGGTGAGCACCTGCACTCCAGAAATCCAACATCTGGTACTCTATGCACCCCAACCTGCAGCCACACATCAGACAACAGTTGAGGGAAATGCAGATGCTGAAAATACCATCTCATTGGCGCAGTCTCAGACTTCTTACAGCACTTTTCGTGCAATCTTACAATAACTTGGTTCACTCGAGTTGAACAAAGAACAAAAACTGCCCAGCCCAAAACTTTCTGCAGTATAACAAAGATTGAGTCACAATTGGCAAGACAGAACTTGTCAAGGCATTGCCAGTAGATTCCAAGTTATCTAATGATTTTAATGAGATGTTGCTGTTGTAGTTTAAAATACTAATCACTTCTCACACTGAAGAGAATAGCCCACATATGCCCAGAAAAGCAGCATAAGCCAATCATAACAAAAAGAAATAGCAAACTTAAATTTGGAATTTCAGGGTGATTCACTGACCTGCCTTTTTCAAAGGAGCCTTTGAGCAGCTGCCATAATTAAATCGTGTTAAAACAAGCAAATATTTTAAGGATGCTCACTTTGCTCCCTTATACAATGAATCAAGCCATCTGTGCTGTACTGGTCCTTAACAGATATTCTATTCACATAGAAGGTACTAAAAATCTTGCCAGTTTAGTCCTCTGAGCAGGTGCCTCCCTAAGGTACACATCTAAGATGTTCTCCAGAGAGAGATAGACAAAAGTGGAAAAACAAGCAACCATGGTTAGGATAACTGGGATTTCGGCTTCTGGTTTTGTTTTCCCTTTCCTCTTCTAGGATAATACAAAAGTTACAGGAGAAGAATTATGTGGATGTTTGGAACCACAATGTTCTCCAAAGCCTGGGAAGATCCTCCTGACAGTAAGTTGAGAACTGCATCCTCAAAGAACCCTGAATTCTTAAGAATTTGTTCTTTCAGAGCACACATTTCAGTCCTCTCTTCTAGATACATAGAATTGATGACTTGATTACAATGCACAAAAATTGCCTTTATTTAGTGGCAGTGATGGAAAAGCACAATCTTATCTTTAGCTGTTTCCAGATCAGCATGAGTGTCTTAATTAGCATTGGAGCATTCAAACTCGGCACCCTGTGGCTTTCCTGTGCCTTTCTCAGCAACATATTTATTGCTTTTTCCTCAAGCCTGTGATTGTATATTTTACTAGAACAGGAACATGATTATAATGCCATGAGGGGTTCCAAAGCATGAAGAGATTTAATCCACATTTTCTAATCTCTAAAAGCAAAAAAAGAGGAAGAACATTTTATCATTACCTTCTGGCTCATGCTGAGAATGAAAATTCAATTGGCAGAGCACAACACAAAAGTATGATTGCTGTTAGCAACAAGTAACTCCAAGAAGTTACCTGGGTTTGTTTCAGTTAATCTAAAACTCAGGAATAACAGGTTTGTTGGTTTGTTTTTTTTTTTTTCTTTTAAACAAAAAGTTTCACCACTTTCCAATACTGGGTGATAAATCCCTTAAAAATTAACACATTAAAAAAAGGTTAAAGAAACATTTTCTCAGAGTTCTATGAGGAATTATTTTGGAAGTTGAATGAACTTAAGAGACTAGGAGAAAAAAAACAAAAAATACACTGTTACTGAATTACTCCACACACACATTTTTACTTCCAAGTCCCTTCTAGACTTTTTGCCTGAACTGCAACAATATCTGCGCATAGCCAATTTTGAGCGAGTTTCTTTCATATTGCCATAGGAATGGAGCTTGAGAGCACATGAGTCCCCCCCACTTGCATTTGCTGCACAATATTGCTAAGGCAGCCAGTTGGCTCTAAGTTAAAGCCAGACTAAAAGGTCAATGTGCAGACAATACAAGCTTGATGTAACAGGTTAACAGTGAACTCAAGCTGAGAGTACAAGGCAAGTGCTGCATTCAAATCTGTTCACCTCACATTGCAGTCTTCAGCTGCTTTTTCTGGGCATGATGGTCCTGCTTTCCTGCACAGCTGGCTGAGCAGAGCCACAGCCCAACAACAGACCACACTTCTCTTCCAGATTTGCATCTCTTTTGTCCCCTCTGGGAAGGCTGACAACTGCATCCAGTCACTAAAACTTCCTAAAGGAAAGTGACACCCAGTATCTAAACAAACTTCCTAAAGCAGTGTTTCTTAGAACAAAAAAAAAGGAAAAAAAAAAAGAATCACTACAGAGATGGTGGATTACAATTTTTTAAGGCAAAGAACACAGCTACTTCTCCTCAAATCTAATGCTCAAATAGCAACTTCTTTAGACTCACTTCAGATCCTCTTTTCAGTCTTTCCTCCTGGACCACTACAAGTTCCTTTTTCTTCTAAGGAGTATTTTTCTTTTTATCCTAAGGAGGTTTGGGGGTTTGGTTTGGTTTTGGGGTGGGGTTTTTTTGGAACAGTTTCACAGTCTGTCAGAAAGACATGAAGCATACCACTTGAAGAGTAAGTGGGAGAATGGAAATGTGACAGCCATTGCCTCCTGTCATCCCCAGTAAGCTTCAGAAAGTAGCATAAGGCAGAAGACCTCCCTGTCCTCCTGTTGCATCCTGGTTGCCACTTGCTTATAGCCCTTCCACAGAGCTATCTGCAGTCTGAGTTTTGTCATTTTTGCTTTGTAGCTCAAGCACACAATATTTTGACAATATTCATCCACTGTTAAGGCCACCAGAAGGCAAGAGGTCCTTTGGAAAATGCTCTTTATTCCATGCAACTGAAGTCTTGTGATTCCAATACACAGAAGCAGATAATATTCATAGGTGACCAAAATCATTACAGTAATGGTGGTAATCAGCAACAATTACACAAACATACATTTCTTCCCTTTCTTTTTAATATCACTAATTGCAAATCAGCACAAAGCCAAAAAAAAAAAATTTACTAAGTTCTGGAATGTTAACAGAAAACATTTAGATGGATTAAATGTTCAAACATAAAATGATTTTACTCTAAGTAACTCAGGCATGCACTTCCGGAAGCTTTGGTAATACATTAACTCATTTCTTTTTGAAGTGAATGTTTTTTGCTTATGAAATAATAATTATATAAGTATAAATCCTGATGATACAGAACCTAATTTTAGGAGGGTTATTTTGAGCATATCCCAGTTTGAGTACAGTCAAATCTTTAGACCATAAAAAGGAACCACTAATTTTAGTCTGTATTCAGGCTCGAATTTTGAAACTGTTGCCTCACTTTCTACTAATTCCACATGATAAAGTTCTAAGGCAACCTGCATCTAACGACAGTCTGTCTGGTATCAGCAATTTATTTTTTTTTAAATCATCAAATCATCTAAGCAAGCAAGCCTAAAAACATATCCTAAGGGGAAAAAAGTATGTCTTTTTACAGAGGAAAGTGTTACAAATAAATATCTGTGAAAAACAGATCCATGTTTAAGTTAAAGACATGGGCAAGAATCAAATACTCTAAATCAATGTAGCAACTTCGTTGGGTCATGATTTTCTATCAAGTAAGCAGATGAAGCAATGAATTCGTGCTACCCAGTGCTACTCCCTTTGCTATTATGCTAAAGATTGCACTTCAATACATACCTAACAAATAAAACAGACTTGAGCCTTTGACTTAAAACCCATACAAAATTATTTGGATGCAGCTATCTGTGTATGGCTTTTCAGTGAAGTTTTCAGGGTACAGTGGTCTTACACTAAACGCGTTGTTGTTTACCTACCCAAAATATTTGCTTGCATTTTGAGAAGCAGTAGTCTGCTGACTAACAAATATTAAGCTTTCAAGACACGTAGATTTGGATTGTAAAGTCAAAAGAAATCTGTACAGCAACCCACAGTATATTACACTCCTCCAGCTTTGTGTTGGACAAAGCCTGTCCCAGTAGTCTCAGACTCACATGAGTTCAATCACAACTGCCAGACTCCAGACAGGAACATTCAGGATGTTAAAAGTGTGTCAAAGAGTTCTGTGAGTCTTGGACTTTGATAAAGGCAATCCTTCAATGAACACACCCAAGAGGTTTTGCTACTAAAACAGAGCTTAACTAATTTTGCTCTTTGGTTACCCATAAAACTGGATAAATCAAAATATCCATGCTCACATGATGCATGAAAGACTTTACAGAGTCTACTTCATTACTAAGAACAACAAAAATTGTTTTTGGAGTTGTCATTTTCCTACACAAGACTCAAGTTGAAGGCTCTTCCTTGAAAAAGATATTCATGCTGTGACTTCTCTTAAACCTGAAGTCAAATCAAGTTTGAAGGGTAATACTGAATTGTTTATAATTGTAAAAGCATGTTGTTTGTGAATTTCTAAAGCTATGAAGAAGCATACTGTGAAGAGTAGATGCGCATTTCACCTTAACACTAGATTATCCAAAGTTCATTTTCAGTCTTAACAATGCATTAAGAAGTTTTGCATGAATATAGAACATCTATGTTAACATAATCTAGCTCAAGTAAAGCCAGCAAAGCTTTAGTTATAGGAATCCATTTACATGTTAAAAGTTTAAATCTTATTACAAGAATTTATTTGCAGCCATCAGAAATGTCTATTTTTTTTATTCTCATATTGCTCCCAAGACCATTTCCAGAACACTACTAACAATAACATAATATCTTGAAGGTAATAAATTTATTTTTAACAAAACAAATCCTAGTGAAATTGTAAAAAAGTATTTTAAATGCATATACACCTGAGGATGGCAGAGAGAAGTGACCTTTGTAAGCCCCATTTGCAAATAAAACTGATCCGTTTACTGTATTTAGTGCAAGTACAAGCAAAGGTTTACTAATTTACTATTACATCTCATAATATCAAATAATTTATCACTTGCACAAAATAAAGCCAAGTGAGGATTTGCTCATCAATAGAAAGAACCTCCCTGGCCCATACACTCACATCACCTTTCTCAAAAAGAACAGAACAGCACTCTGAAAAAGCACAAGAGGGCCTTTATTCACAGTAGGAAAAAAATATACACATTTGCCATGTTTTCTCTTATTTAAAGAGGTGACACCAAAGCTGCTCTTAAAGTTGGTGATCTCCTGGGTGTGCTGGTTTTGGCTGAGATAGAGTTAGTTTTCTCCATAGTAGCTAGTATGGGGCTATGTTTCGGATTTGTGCTGAAAATAGTATTGGTAACACAGGGATGTTTTCGTTACTGCTGAGCAGGGCTTACACAGAGTCAAGGCCTTTTCTGCTCCTCATACCACCCCACCAGCAAGTAGGCTGAGGGTGCACAAGAAGTTGGGAGGGGACACCCCAACTGACCAAAGAGATATTCCATACCAAATGACATCACGCTCAGCATATAAAGCTGGTGTGGTGGTATGCTCCCTCCACCCCAGCCGGACCTGTATTTCCCATAATTCTGATGAAGCAATAACCATTAGTGGTCATCATAATGGATGTGTCTGGTCATGATGGCTGCATCCAGCTCAAAGTGGGTTCAGGGGAGACAGACAACAACACAATAGCCAACGGCTAATTTGAACGATGCATCCACCTAATCACAGTGCTGGTCAATGTCTAACTCAAGCCAAATTTGGAAGAAGCTAACACCTGTAGTTGGTATGTAAATACAAGTCAATGATCTTACTCTGTAAATAGTGGACAGCCCAGGGCCCATTGAGCTCTCCTGCACAGCTTCGGGCTGCGCGCCAGGATCTCCCCTTGAGTAGGGACGCCTCTCAGGGTTACTCCTCGGGGTCAAGAGAATCCTTATTGCATCAGATACTCAGCAAGTAAATTGGGAATGAGCACACTGAAACTTGAAGTCTTAGCTAAGTGATATCAAGGTTTGACTGTGCACAAGTAATTCTTTAGACATAAACCGTTGACCAAGTCTGAGATTAAGTCTGGATCCAGCCACCCCTAAACTCCTCCCTGGGAAGGAGTTTAGAATGCAAGGGGGTCCTTTCTGAACCTTATGACTCAACAGGAGGGTCTCCCTGACAGTTTCATCTGACCCTGTCCTCTATGCAGTAAATATCAAGCAAACCTTGCCATTGAATCTTGTTAAACCACTGTCACATTTACTATCAAATTTTGTTAAATTGCTTTTATATCAATAAACATACTGCTACTTCTCTCTTACGAGCAAAGTGTGTCACTCCATCCACAACAGCTGGGGGAAGAAAGAAGGAAGGGGGGACATTCGGAGTTACGGCATTTTGTCTTCCCAAGTAACCACTAGGCATGATAGAGCCCTGCTTTCCTGGAGATGGCTGAACATCTGCCTGCCGACGGGAAGTAGTGAATGAATTCCTTATTTTGCTTTTCTTGCATGCATGGCTTTTGCTTTACCTATTAAACTGTCTTTATCTCAACCCACAAGTTTTCTCGCTTTTACTCTTCTGATTATCTCCCCCATCCCACCAAGGGGGGAGTAAGTGAGGAGCTGCGGGCTGCGTGGTACTTAGTTGCCAGCTGGGGTTGAACCGTGACAGTCTTTTTTGGCACCCAGCAACACTGGGCTAAGCTGGACTCATACTTAAGCACTCTTTTGTTGGATCAGATTTTCATTGAAAGGTCCAGCAAAACTGCTAGAAAAACATGTAGCTTTATGGTTGACAAGGAAAAGAAATATATTTTAAATATTATTCAGAAGAAAGAAGAGTTTAGGGCTTATCTGCAGAACAAGAAACAAAAATTAGCACAGCACTCCTCTGAATAATATCTTCTGCTTCTCAACAGGGCTATTTATCACAAATATTATGCTTCTGTAACTCTTTGATAATCTAAGCACCATTATACAAAGCTCTACAGGGGCAGTGCATCATGTTATGTAGACGTAGCCTAATTGTTAGCATCTGGAAAAAAGATAACACATTACAGGAATTTGTAAAAAGACAGAACAGCAGCTTCATCCACTGCATTTCTCCTGTTAAGCCAACACAAGTGAACCTGCTTCTTTTTAAGAAAGTTGCACAGACTAAGCATGGCTATAGTCTCTGTTCTTAGCAATAGCCACAGCAATTAGCAGGTTTTATTATTATGCATGACATAACAAATATGAAGTTGTAGGATAACAATTAATGATTTTTTTCCTAGCCATAAAAATAGTAGAAATACTGTAAGGTCCTCAGAGATGAGCCATTCCAAAGGCAAACAGTGGCCAAATTCCAAGAGCTTTAAGATACCATGTATAGCATTCCATAAGTAGCAAGAGAACAAGGAGTGCATTAAAATATAATATTTGGTGTTCTAAAAGTAGAATCAAATCTACAATGTTTATGATACTGTCAACAAACATTGTATTTAAGATGCCATTGTGACTGACAGTCATGCTACATTACATTTCCTTACAGGCTCCTTTGGCCAAGCTTGTGTGACAACTCAGCTAACATCTCTGTCACCTTCTGTAAGTTAGCTCAAAAGCATTAAACTGAGATTGATAATACAGGATCCAAAAATTAAGAAATTTAGCAATGTTTACATGGTATGAGTCTGCTGTGACAGGGAAAAGCTCACTTCATCTTTTATTACTGTAACTTCAAAGAATACAAATTTAACACATACCTTCCGAAACCATAATATTTGCTACATAGAAAACATATTTTCTATCTGGGGCAAGAGGCTGTTCCATAACTGTATATTCACACTTGGTGTGAGTATCTGAAACAAGCACTTGGAAGCATCCTTCAGTTCTAGTGTACATCTTTACAAGCCTGGCTAAGAAAACTAAACCAAACAACATATTTTGTAAGCAAACAGTTCACTGGATGCAACCCCCATAAATCACTTGGATCAGCTGCCACCTTCTGAAGGTTCAGTCCGGACATTAGACACAGCTTCTTGATTAACATTATTGCGGCACTGGAACAGGTTACCCAGGAATGTTATGGTATTTCCAGTGCTGAAGGCTCTCAAGATCTGGCTAGACAAAACCACAACTGAGCTGACCTAACATTCACAACAGTCCTGCACTGAGCACCAGCTTGGACTAGATGACCTACCCAGGTCCCTTCTAACAAATCTTCCATGATTCCACAAACTCACAAGAAACAAGTATTTGATGCAGAAACCTTACGATTAATATACATGAAACATTCCAACAAGATATACTCTAGCTTTTAATTTCTGGCTTGGTAAAAATCATAAGTACAAGATTCCTCTCCTTCCTCCTTAGCTTCTAAGAGCACACAAACCATTAAGATTATCTTTGACTATTGCAACCAACTGTTTTCTCCTAGCAGTAATCATCAAGCTCCAAGACATTGTTCACTACATTATTTATGACGTGAGTCTCAGTAGTTTCAAGTGCACAGAACATAATATACATCTCTTAGGGGAAAATTACTTAAGTGCATGCTATTTTGCCTGGAAGAAGCCTGTCTAGCACTTTTGTATGGGCAGCTAACTGTCAAATGCCACTTTGAGTAGCAAAGAGCTCAAAAGTAGCTTTCCAACAAACCATCTTCAAAAACCCTTTAGCCTCTTTGGAACAGAGGTCATGAATTCCTTTCAAACCTCATCTTTGATCACTCTAACCTCCACAATTAGTGCAGTATGCTGTAGAAAACACTTTAAACACAGAAACAAATTCTGAAATATACATGCACTCAGTTCCTGAATGTGAAGAAATCCTGAGTCTTAATGATTGCAGTGAAGTACCAGCACATCTCAAATCATTCAATGCTTTTGAATCTCTAAATTAAGCTTTACTTGGCCTACATTTAAGACTTGATTGTACTGAAAATAGGATTCATTCAATCCAGAAATCTTTGGATCGATGCCATCATTCATGAAGGGAATCATAAATGAAACAGAAGTCAACAATTCTGGGTTAATTACATAGAATAAATCCACTCACCCCTTTCTTTCTCAAGTCAGCTTCTACTTCTACTCCAACACAGGGAGCACCTTACGTGCCAATGTGCACATCCAGAACATCAGAGCTTTAGAAGAAATAAGTGGGGAAACAATACAATTTAACTGCCAGAAACTTGAAAGCCTCTCTCCACAAGCATTCTTAAGTCTAGATTACTCTTGCTGCCAGTGGCAAAGTTAAAATTTTCAGGAATTCAAACCTTACTAATAGTATGAAGAAGAGTGACAAAGGTAAAAGACTTGGGGAATGAGAATGATAGTACAGTATCACTTGTGGACCTATTTCCTCTTATAAGAAAGCCTGCTGATGTGAAGTCAAAAGTATGTAAGTCTGCAACATGCTCAGAGGCCAGAGTGACATTTTTAGCTTAACTGTTTCCTTTAGGTCTTCTAGTTTCCATCAGTTTAGGTATCGTAGTCCAGCATTCAAGGTTAGTTACACAAATACCTCAAGTGTTACCCTGTCTCTCTTTGACCAAGGGTCTCTTTCTTTGTTAAGAATTGCAAGACTATCAGAGAAGCAAGTCCTGGAGCATTCAGAAATGTACAGATTCAACACAAACAACCTCACCCCCCAAAAAATCAGCTAACATAGTGAAAGGCAATGACTACAGACTAGGTCTCCAGGAAATAACAGCTACTTACTTGGCAAGCATAAGTTCTTGCCATCACTGCAGACTGAAAGAAATTTGAAGTTTAGCCTATCAACCCAGATACTCTCACATAAGACCTCATAAGGTCTCTCATGAGACCTATATATGCTTATGTTTGAACTGGACTTGCATTGCTTTTTTGATTAACTTGAAGGATTTCCCTCAACTTCACGTGATTTGTTGTTCAGCAATCTACTATTCCAGCACCATCTATTATTCTAGCACCATTATTCACTGCCTGATTTTAAATTATTGAGACAGGCAGGAAAGCAGCAAATGTCATCAGGAACTCCAGAGTGCATTCATGCAACAGAATGACACCTTTTCCCTTGCAGTAAACACTGTCTCTTTCCTTCATTAACAGAGCATCTACTTTGCTGAGATGTCTCCTTGTTTTGCAATGCAACCACTACTAGCATCTTGTTCTGTATTTGCTTTCAAAAAAATTACTTTGAGTAAACCTACTCTGTGCGGGCAGTGACAAATTAAGGAAGGTAATTAACAAAAAAAAAAAAGATTACACATCCAACCTATACATGTTATGGGTTTTGTGTTTTGTTGGGGTTTTTCTCCCCCCAGCTGACTGTAAGGATAAAAGTCTGCAGAGAGCAGGAAACGTAAATCAAACAGGCTGTTGGTTTAAGTGAACTTGAAATTGTGGATTAAGTTGCTTCTCAGTTAAATCTCTCTTCTTTAATACAAATTGCTCACCATATTTCTTCTGAGACAATTTTCTAATTCAATATTAATAAGAAACTGAGCACCCATAAAAGGTGTTTCAGGACTACATAGCAACTCTTGAGGTGAAAATACTAAACTTCATCCCACAGCCATAAAGCAGCTTCTCTGATAAAACTTTGTGACCTACTTTACAGCTACTTCCCTGGCTGGAAAAGGATTTGTGAAAGGACATGCATGTCACTTTCTCAGTATCAAGACAGCAATAAACTGTCAGTTACATTTCTAAATTGACAGATTTTATTAAGTTTGCATATTTGCATTAACCCCTTTGAAAAAATTACCAGTGCAGAAAAATGGAGTTCTCGGAGCCTGATTCTAACTTCCTTGAAAAACAGTATTAAGAATGAATACTATCTTTAAAGGCAATAATTACACTATTAGAAAAAGGCCCAAGGAAAGGTCAGAAATAAGCACAATATAAAGATAATACAGGTTGTAAAAATGCTACTAGATATACACATATAGATACCTGCATATACATGAAATTGAACAGGTAGAAAATCTGTGATAAGAAAATGCCAGATGTGTCAATAAGTAGTATATTACAGTTACAATACATTGTGTCAAAAATGTGATCTTGTGCGATACATACCCAGACAAAACCAACTGAAAGAGCAACAAGATATTTTGTTGTTGTTGTTTATAACCTAAGCTTATCAGCTTTTGAGAGTCAGCATGCAGTCCAGAGTTGTAATCCAGTCACACTTTAAAGGCTCAGATACCAATTAGATTCTCAGATACAGCTGCCTCTCATTAGTCAAAACTGATCTTCCATCTGTGCCTCATGATGAGTCTGCAATATTTGTTTTGATATCAACTTCTCTACAATTATCTGTGTCTTTGTCATCTCACAGCAAGTCTATTGCAATGTAGTCAATGACAGGTTATAATTCAAATATTTTAAAAGGCTCCATTGATGCCGCCTTTGATATTTCAGTTAAGCTGATGTCCTATCTCTAACATTTCAAAATAATGTCTTTTTACCTTCAGAACAGTTGTAAAGGCTTTAAGAGGACCCACAGTCTGCATGGCTTCCAACAGTCTGTCAAGGGGGTTTTACTCCTAAAGTCCTAAACATTTGGACCTTCTTCCAATTCATTTCAATATTTTTAACCTCTTTAAATATAGTAAATCAAGAACTGACACTAACAAAGCATAAAGTTCCCTGCAAAATTCATTCGATACAGATGAAAAAAGCTTATGAACACACATAACAAGAAAGGAATTCAGAAGCAACAGAAGATAGCTACAGGTCCAAAGAGTGAACCTCAGGTTTCCCCTCCCCCAGTTCAGCATGAGCAATGCTGTCTTTGCTCCCAATCTTACAGCAATAATCCCAATCCCTTTGGAGGTCCTCTAAGTTTACTGACCCTACCAGAAAGGGATGCAGGTAGAAGGAAGAGACAGCAGGGACTACAGTTACCATATCCTACGCACACACCACCCGAGCACCTGCACACCAACTAGGAGATACAGCTGGCCAGTACCTGCTACCTCACCTGTGGCCTCCCACACTTACCTTGTGTTTTTTTGCTAGAACGCAGGTTGAAATAACTTCCAGGGAATTTTAGGGATTTTTACACCTTCAAAAAAAAGGGCAACTCCAAAGATTGAAAAAATTTATGGGACACGAACTTTTAAGAGTTCTTTGCCGTGGCACACCCCTTCCATCTCTGTCCTCACCTCCAGACATTCCAGGGAGGGCACTACTCATAGAACATAAAAGAACTTTGGGTACAAAAAGCTTTTGTGGATTTTTGGTTTGTTGTTTTTGCAGTTTGGGAGAGGGGGGGGGTGGTCTTGTGGGGTTTTTTTGTTGGTTTTGGTTGTTTGTGGTTGTTTGTTTTTGGTTTTTTTTAACAAAAATTAGAAAAGCGAAAAGCCAAATATTTCTACAGATACAGGAGAAAGGGCAGATTGTATTACCATCCCCATCACTTTACTCATGCATTCATGAAGACTTAAAGCAGCACATCTGAAAGACAGCTGAAAACAGGCAAGTTTCCTCCTGCTTAAACACGATAATACCCTTTCACCAGACTAAAAGTTGAACCTATAAGCAATTCACACTCCTGACTCAAGCAGAGCAGCAATGCATTTTCTACTGTAAAAAACCTAATAGGAAAAGGCAAGCCTACTGCTTTGGGGTAATTAAATTTTTATTGCTTCTAAAAATCGGTTCATCCATTTACCTCTTACTTGACTTTCACACAGCTATGGTTTGTACCTTCATCCACCTCCACATCAAGCTGCATTTGCAACTACCTTTGAGACAACCCAGCCATGATATCATTAGGTTAAAAAACCTTGACACACATTTTTGGAAAGCAGGGTATTGTTCTTGTTGCCTGATACTAATGGGGAGTTTCCATCACACCACCAATTGTTATTCATCACAGGCCCATGAAAACCTGCATTCAAATGGGAACTTTAAATTTTCTGCAAATTCAGCTTGCTCGTAGGCACCAATTCCACCTATGTAAAAAAAAATATTCCCATTCTGAGATCTCAGGAATGCCACAAATAGGACATACAATGACCAATATTTGATTATTTTCCCTACTATACTTTTTGAACTATTGATAGTTCTTCCACTGTCATTTGCTCCAGCTTTTACAGCACACTCCTGTTGACCTGCTGAATATTCCAACCATTGTTAAAAAATACCTCCAAGTCTGCTGTCATTGAATTAACTGGATTTTTTTACCACTTAATTTACTCAAAGCAAATGCAGTTAGGCCATCTGGAAGCACCTTTGAGAATTCTGTTTTTCCATACAGACGCACACTTGTATGGACTTCTATCTCTTGTGAAGACCATGACCTCCCAAGAATGCAGTGTATCCAGTAGCAAGGAAGCTTCTTCAAAAACTGTCATTTACACAAATAACAATAGCAGCTGCAGTTATACTACTGATATAGAGTTACAAGAGCTAACCATATCTAAAATTAGGTCATGAGCTAATCACAGCCAAGTCAGAAATAAGTTCTTGGAAAAATATTGCACAATGCTATGGATACAGTACAGGCAAAGATAACTAATGCCTCATTCTAAAAGTAGCTAGTCATTGCTACTTAATATTGTTAGTCCTCACCATGATTCATGACATAGCCATGTTAGGTACTGTACAGAATTAAATAAATTCACTACAGCAGGAAACCTACAGTGAAGGGAGATTCTAACTATTAAGAGGAACCTGGCAGTAGATGCAGGGGTATGTTGTCATTCAGTTTTGACTACAGAAACTTCAGAGTTATTATGATAAAACTCAGTTTCGATTTACTCACATGCAGTGTAAATCACTTTACATGAACACATGTACCACTACCACCTGTGCAGACAGACTGCAAACTTACCAAATCAAGGCAACAGTGGCAAATACCCCCTTTAACTTCTAATTAAATTACTACCAGGTGCAAACAAATGAAGGACCAGGCTCATGATCTCTAGTCATACATTCCTTATTCAGTAGTACTACAGAATTATAGTTCTTCCTTTCTTTTGTAGGGATAAATCCTCAGCCAGTTCTCTTCACATTTCAGTTTTGAAGATGCTCACATCAGCAGATAACATGATCTGTTAAAAATGGCTTCTTAAGTTAAAGTTGTCAACAAATCCTATAAGAAAATAAGTAATTCCTTGATCCAGTTTAAGAGATGAAATGAGAATAAATATATATAGTGTGAATATAGTTCTTCACAGGTTTATGAGAAAGAGGATTTATTTTACAGAAAAACAGGGAAAACAATCCCAACACTCTTTAAATGCCTTTCCTGGGGACTGATTCAGTAGACACTGAAGTTAGTCCAGAAATGGCTTCATTCCCTAGAATAAGGGTATCACTGTGTTATATTGTTAACTCCTATATCCTTTCAACAACTGCAGAAAATATCAGGAAGAGTTTAAGTCACTCAGAAGCCATTTTAAACACAGAACTCAAGTGCTGCCTCATACAACCTAAAGATTACACAACCATGTTATTCAAATGCTACTATAATAAAAAAAAGTACCAGTAGAAGAAATACTGCATTTTTCCACAACTCTTGTTTAATGTCTACAAGGATATTTTTTATTGCAAGATGAAAGACTGATGTGAAAGTTTTACTGTAACTTTAGTTTCACGTTGACAGGGACAAGAGGCTAGCCTGCCAACTGATTCTTCATCTGCTTATAAGCATATTGCAAATTTAGTTGTGATACTAATTAGCTCTCAGATGATTTTTTTATTATCATTTGCTCTTAAACTACATCTTCTTTTCACCCAATGTATTGGGTTTTATTGTTATTTTTAAAAAAATAACATTCTGACTATGCTGGACTATAGTGATACAGCAACAGCCAGTTGGTCAAATACAAGTGAAAAATATGCATTTTACCATAAATAAGAGTATAAGTACTTCTCAGCAGTTTAATTATAATATACTAGAAGCAATAAGTGATTGCTTTTCATGAAGAGGAACTGAAACGTTAATTAGCACTTGTTAAAAAAGTGTTTCAGTTTATACAAGTGTTTACTGCCAACAGAAAAGGATTAATATAGCTCTCCTTTTGTGCAGTTGCATTTAAATTTGCCGCTATATTGTCTTTAGACAGAGCTTGTTTCTTCTTGGAAAGCCAGTGTGGTGGTGGTGTATGCATCAATAATTATTCTAGCTTCTTAACTCTTGAACAAAAATAAGTCAGTGAAATGATGACTCATGCAATAGAGCTTAAATACTTTTATTTGTACTGGTCTCCAGGGTTAAGATTTCAAGTTTGATATGATTTCTTGTCCAATTTATTGTTTTTCATATCATCAATTAAATAAGTACACGACCTTTTTGATATCAGGAACATTCATTTTCACAGAATCTGCATTTATTTCCACAGCTATCAAATTCTTGTATGACTACATCCATAGCTTGCTTTCTTATACCTTGTTCATGGACAGTCTTACTCACAAACAATTCCACATGAATGACCTCTTGATTGACATCCTGTTCAAAATAACATATCCCTGGCCAAAAATGCTACTTCCCAAAGTATGTAAAGCACCAGTTTTTCACATCTATTTATTTCCTTCCCCCTCCTCAGCTCTTTAGGTCACAATACAATAACCTTGCATTTGATATGCACATAAGCCATGTGCAAGACACACATCACACTTCAGATAGATGCAGACAAAACAACACCCTGTATTAATAATCTGTAATCAATATGGTAGATAGCTTTGAACTAGCTACTTGCAACACAGAGCTCAGCATGGCTTCCAAAGCCTGCTTGGGTAGTACAAGTTAGCTTACCAAAGTTGTGTTGCGACAGACCTGGGCTGTTATTTGTGCCCTGTTCCTTCCCCCCCCAACTCCGATGTGCCGAACGATGCATCCCCATTGTGTTTCCAGCCAGCCAGGACCGTCAGTCCGGGTACTTACAAATTAATCCATGCAAGGTCAAAGAGGACTACTACTTCAGTTCTGGTTTAGATTAACAAAAATTTAGAAGGCTCTAAGACCTCTCAAATCCTACCTACAGAGATCTCCCTTGATTTATTTGGAGGCCCTGGTAGGATTGTGCATACGAGACCCATTCTGTCAAGTCTGCTCTTGTTTCCAATTCATTTCTCACATAGAGGTGTCAGTTCACAACTGACAAACCATACATGCTTGGGTACTCGCCTGTCTTCAGTCTTAATGCTCAAAGCAAATCAAATACAGTAACCCTTCAGCTCAAAAGCTGTCTCATTTAAGCTCATAGGTTTCCCTACAGACAGGAGTATCCTCTATTAATCTTCTAGTGGCTTCAGGACATTAAAGAAAATAACCTGCCTGCATACCTGTCAGACAGCAGCATCAGCTGCTGAGATTCTGACTCCCTGGCACAGATACAAGCAGCTTTAGGTGCATGGCTTTAAGACTCAGGATCCACTCCGCCTATAGTTAGTGGACTATCATGTATAGCATGAAACCGGTTATTTCATTCATAATACATCCTTAACTAAAACCAGCATATCTCCCAAGAGGAAGAAAAACTAAACCAGCATGCTTAAAATCTTACTCTCAACTTCTGTTGCAAGTGCTTAGAAGATAAAAAAGGTAAGCTTTACAGTCCCAACCAATTTCGATTTGACAAAGGAGAGCTCTCTCAGAGAACTTAAGTCCCTTCAGGTTTCAGGAAAGTCAGCAGAAAGATAAAAGTCTAATTCTCTGCTCACCCTTCTCCCCCAGACATCAGGTTGGCAGACAACTTCAGGCTTAGGGCTTTGGTAGTTCCACTTCTCACAGGACTTCCATAGACTACCTCTTTACAAGAGCATAGAAAGAATGTTTAATATGTCAGAAGGCAATTGAGCTAGACCCATCAGGAAAGAGCACACCCCAATAAACCCGTCTAAAGAATTCACAATTCTATTTTCCCCTTGCCAATGACAGAATACACATCTCTTGTAACACAAACTCTGGATTTGCAGCAAAGGACACGGCACACAGCACACTAAGTCACAGCAAGGGCAAAAGTGTTTATGTTTGAATGCATTAGCAAAATCTCAAGAAATAGAGCACAGAATTTGCATAGAAGCACAAAAGAACACATAATGGTGAGGACCACCTGAAATGCATGTTACCTTCTTGCAAACTTCTTTCAACTGTTTACCATAAAAATCTAAGTAGAAATTGAATATAAACTACAGATTATTATTTGAGTCCACTATCTGTAACATGTTAATTTCACTCTTAATTGAGATCTCAGAGTGCTCACGTTTGCAAAAAATTTTCATTTATCCACCCAGAAGTGCTGTCTTACCAGCTAAAATTCTAAGAACACATGCAAAACTACTCCAAATCAGTAATTCTCCACCACTGAACTTGGTACCACACCAGGTACACAAAATCAAGATTTTAATTCTTAAAAGTGCAAGCACACCTGCTTTACTCCAGCTAGCACAAAATCATCTTTCTGAAGACAAGGAGTAGCTTCACCCTTAGCTAATTCACTGTTTAGCAAACAAGGTAGTATATTGGAGCCAGCACAATTATACCCATCAGCACTATGGTTACTCCAGATTTATTTGCACATTTATGTCAAGACTAATACAGCCCTTAAATTTTCATGACTAGCTGCTTGTGATGAGGGCCTATTTTCTCCCTAGCTACACCACATTTCATAGGCTGCCATCTGGCCCTGTAAAAGCAGCCTTACAGAGACAGAAATAAAGCAAACTTTCATAGCTTAGGCCCATAGCAAGAATAAAAGTTAAAACTGCTTATTCTACTCCTGAAGCTATTTTTAAAACTACTTATCACAACATGCACATTACTTATCATTTATATGACACCCAACAGGCGTTATGCTAAAATGAGATTTTACTCTGTATTAGGTGATTGCATCTTGTGCAAAATGCTTGCTAGCTACCAAAAAGTGTTTGCTATTCTGTTCTGATACCTGACTCAGTAACTGACATTGGGAGCATTTGTTTGACATGAATATGTAGATATATGAAAATCTGTGCTCTAAACAAGACAGATTATGATGAAAGGTCAAGTTTGACGGGCTGGAAAAAAGCCTTAAGGCTCCTCTTCAAATCAAGTTTCAGTTTTCTTCAAAGGTAAATGTCACTGTGACCTATTTCAATTTTCTTCATTAGTAGACCTCAGGAATGCTTTGAAATATTATTCTAAGCATTTGGGGAAAACCTTAAAACTGATATAAATTTATCACTGCATGACCAGCACAATGCAGCCTTCATAGCATGTCAGTTCCTGTGATTAGAAGCTTCTGTATATCATACATCTTTGCATCAAAATTTAGAAACAGTTTCAGTCTAAGTGTTCCAAAAAACAGTCTTTCAATATGCTCACAATCTAATGAATATTCCTCCAAATATAACATAAATCTTTTTCACATAGCATTCCAAGTAACCTGATTATTTGGGGGGGGGGGGGGGGGGGGGGGGGGAGATAAGCCAATGATTTTTGTACTCCTAGTACATACCAGTCAATGGTCATTAGAGCATTCACATGACAGAAATCAAGTTGATACTTATTTGCTTTTTCCCCAGGCTTTCTCAAGCATCCTGCAAAGATGACATATCCTGTCTTTTCAAGTCTAATATGACTACTGCATCAACTGGCACCACAGATAAGATCCATAATTATCAACTAAAGGTACTAAATAAGGCATTTCCTAAGAATAATGAGATATGTAGGTATGGAAGATGTTTTTTAGTTTTACTCAAATTTGTTCGTGTAGTTCTTCTTAAACTGACACAATCATACAAGTAAGATTTTATTGAAAAAAATCTGCAGGGGGGGAAGACATCATGGCATACTACTAACTTTTTGTATTAATTACCTTTCAAAAGCATACAGTTTCCCTGAAAATTCATAAAGTTCTTCACCATTAGTATCAATACACATCACAGATACCTTAACATAAGAAACTAAAGGTCACAATCACCATGTTCCCTGATGTACTGAGTATGGTTCACCCCTTATTTTACAAAGGGTGTTCATACTATTTATACCATAAGAAGCTTTCATAAGTGGCTGTATTGGGTTTATGCGATGGAGTTTTTGTAGTGGGGAAGGGGGCTGCAGGGGTGGCTCCTGTGAGAAGCTGCTAGAAGCTTCCCCGGCTCCAAGTCAGACCCACAGATTTAAGAGGGGGAACCTGCAGTGAGTTGGGGGGATTGGAATGTGAGAGGAACCCCTCTGCAGACACCGAGGTCAGTGAGGAAGGCGGGGGAGGAGGTGGGCCAGAGGAGGGGATGCCCCTGCAGCCCGTGGTGAGACAGCAGCCCATGGAGGGGAGCGGGGGAGCAGATGCCCACCTGCAGCCCGGGGAGGACCCCACGCCGGAGCAGGGGGATGCCCCCCAAGATGGCCGTGACTCCATGGGAAAGCCCACGCTGGAGCAGCGTGTGACTGAAGGACTGCAGCCCATGGAAGGACTCACATTGGAGAAGTTTGTGGAGGACTGCAGCCCATGGGAGGGACCTCACACTGAGCAGGGGACAAGGGAGGAATCCTCCCCCTGAGGAGGAAGGAGCAGCAGAGAAAATGCGTGAGGAACTGACCAC
This sequence comes from Aquila chrysaetos chrysaetos, assembly GCF_900496995.4. Taxonomy (NCBI): domain Eukaryota; kingdom Metazoa; phylum Chordata; class Aves; order Accipitriformes; family Accipitridae; genus Aquila; species Aquila chrysaetos. The sequence goes on from NC_044004.1 coordinate 25,288,806, forward strand.
AACCCCCGTTCCCCGTACCCCCAGGGGGAGGAGGTGGAGAAAACCGGGAGCGGAGTTGAGCCCAAGGAAGAAGGGAGGAATGAGCGAGCGGCCACGTGATGTTTTGCTGCCGCCTGGGCTTAAACCACAACGGTGGCATTTGAGTGCTTTGCAACTTCAGGGCAAGAGGTGCAAAGGTTGAGAGAAATATTTGTTTTATTGGTAATTTAGAAAAATGCAATTTAATGCAAGGCAGCTTTAGCATAATCTAACCCTTACAGACAGGGTGACATCTAAACAATGACATCTCTTCCCCTCTTATTGGGAAATTGTTTGTTCCATCTTCCGCTCAAGTACATCAGAGCATTTGGGGACAGCACCTCTTTGCATCAGCACCTGGCTAATTTCAATACACTTCATAACTTTAAACATCCTGTTACAGCAAGAGCATATGCCAGACACCTGAAAGCCATTACAGCAAGAAAGCCAAGTACTCCAACACCTGTAGGCCACACAAAGCTATTTTGCAGGTACAGAAGAGGCATGGGAAAGGGATGGGCATTCATAGACAACATAAGCAACTAAGGGTTGGTTTGCTGGAGCTGAAAGTTCTGCTTGCAAGACCTAAAATTCATAATTGCTACCATGCATACTAGTGCTTGTGTTATACTTGCACAGACAACTTTCAGGCTTTGCTAAGCCCCCAATCCTCCTTCCGCCAAGAAGCAGGTTAAAGAGATTTCTCTGCACAGATTTTGAGCAACTGTTTCATCCAAGCTCACAGTTACCTCAGAGAAGCATCTTCTACAAAAATAGAGGTCATTCTTCAAGAAGTTGCTGCAAAACTCAAATCACTAGCTCTGCTCACTCATCCAGAACCCAGGTGTAAGCTTCACTCAGATGTATGGCTGAGCAAACAGGGCAAGAACAGCACTTGCACTAGAAAGGGATTTACCATGCCTGCTTCAGAGGAAAACTAGACTTTAATACAAAGTAAAACATGCTGAACTGAGAGAAACAGCCAGAGAGAAGCACACAACATTTTCATCTCTATAGTCAGGTGGGGATAATTAGCTGGTCAGCACAACTCAGTGGTCATTGACTGGCTTAAATACCAAGCAAGTCTTCCTCTCCCTCATCTTCTGCCAAAGGATCTGTTTTCTCTCCTGCCACATGCAAAGAGGCTGTGAGCACACCTCAGAGCCAAATTCACTTACTCACAAACCCTTCTTGCAGGAAGTGACATCCAAGGTCATCTTGCCATGCTAGCAGCAAATCAATGTGTGAGGGGTGCACACATAGAGGAGGAGGGGATTGTTCAATACCCCACAAGTTTACAAATATTCCCAATCATTAGAGTATTATGTGCATTAGCAAAAGCATCTCCCCAGGAGAGCCTGTTCAAATATGACTACAGTATTAGGGCTCCAGCAGCTGTAAGGAAAAAAAAACCAACCCAAAACACAGATACTTTTCAGACTGAATCGCACACTTTTGCATAGACTCCTCTCTCTGAAGCAGAGCAATACCTCTAGCACTGCCACTTAACAAAAGTATCAGATATGCAGTTGTGTGACCCCTTTTACTGATAATAACTGCTTTACAAAACCTACAACACAGGAAAGCACTTCCTCAGCCTTTGCATATTCCTTTTTTAGGGTAGCCTTACAATATTCCTGTAGAAGACAGACATTATGGAGCGAGCTCATCTCAAGTGAGAAATCATGAAAACATTACCCAGGAACCGCTTTATAAGCCTCCCCTCTGCCCTCCTTCCTCTTTTATTTCCATGGAAAACTTCTCATCACAAGCCAGTAGATCACATCTGCTTTATCACAGATAAACTACAGCTGCTTTTCTCATGTAGCTGCACACTTAATTACATTTCTCCCTGACTTCTCTTAAGGGAGTCATGTGTTCCCTCTCAATTTGTATAAAGAGGCAGGAATATTCATGGGGTATGTCACCTATATCCAGGACTAAAAATCAGAATATGCTGAAGCACACTACAACATCACAAATATGCCCACACCTTCAGGATCCCCCTATCCTTTTGATTACTTTTTCTAACCCTACCTTCTAGAGCTTTTCTCAATAAGAATCTCACAGCCCCTTCCTAGGAACTTTTTTCTGCCTCTTTTTCTTCCCTAGCTCCTGGAAAGGTGAACTCCTACTTACCCTTTTTACCTTCAATGTCCAGGTAACAAGCAGACAGAAACACAGCCCATTACATTTCCCTTCAAAAAGCAGAGCCAGCAAACCATTCCTCTGGTTACCTTTGTTACTGCAGGAGAGTCAAAGAGCACAAGACAATCCCCAAAAAACCATACAGATACTAGCGTGGCTTTCTTCTCCTCATTTCTAGGTGCAGGTGCCACCTGGCCTGCCCACCTGGTCAGGGCCAGATGGGGAACACCTGCTCCATGGGGCAGCAGGGAGGGCTGACTCAATTTTTCTTTATATGCAATGAGTCCACAGCAGCTTCAGTTGGTTTTCATAGCTTAGAAAGAGTTGGAATGTCAGTAACTTTGCTAATTCTAATGAAACCCTGGCAGATTTCCATAGGTATTTCACTTAGAGAAAGCTAATGGCATTGCTTTTTAAAAAATGCTTGTATTGAGTAACTATCTTTTATGAAGTAGCAGCTTGGGGGTTTTCTTAGCTGTTCTTAAACGATCTATGAAAACTGCAGTTCTGTGCAATCTGGAACACGTTTTCTTTAATCAAATAGTATCTCACATTCTTTTTGCAGGCAAAAAAAAAATGTCCTAATTATCTCTTCTGGACCTAATAAAAACATGACAGTTATTCTGTGACATTTCCATGTGCCAGGAATTGCTGAATAGTCGTCTTTTACTGATTTAGACCTTTCACAGATCCTGAAAAGTCAAAGGTTGGCTTATAGTTTATGAATCTTGAGATACCAGAAAGGAATTGACTGAGTAAGTCTTAACTACCGAAACATGATGTGCTAGCACCAGGGCAAGTTAATCCCAACCAAGACTAATCTTCTAAAACAGATGACCTGAGCCAGACTTAACTCTAGCTGGACCTGTACATTATAGTTTCAGCTGAATTATTGCTTTGTGGTCTCTCTCTTTACCCAAAGCAAGGCACTTAAAGGGTCAGTTTTCATTTTGTGCCTCTCTCAAAAAAAAAAAAAAAAAAAAGGAAAAAAAGGAAAAAAAGCTGAAACAGCAAGAGAATAACAGGCTTATGTCTAAAAAAAGGCAAGATGCTGTTGTATATATTTTTTTAGTTCTCCTTGATTTACAAATACACAGTCCTTATGTGGCCTGGTCTAACTGGTAGCCCTGGCTTGCTTCCTCTTACCCAAAGGAGAAGGGAACCAGCTTGTCCAGTGAACTCAGCCCAAACAGTGCCTTCTCCTGTTTTTGCACCAGCCATGGTTTGCCTCAGGGACCGGTGCGGCTGCTGCTGCTGGTGGGTAGCCTTCGCTCCTTGCCACTAGTCACAAGCATTGCCCCATCCACAACCCAGCAGAGCAAACCACCTCTTGGTGTCAGGCAACAGCCATTCCCCCACTCCCAGCAGCGAGAACAAAACACAGCCCACGAGGGATCCTAAAACCAAAATCTGTCCCATGCAGCTGGCAAAATTGGACCACCCTACAGCTAGGGAGTGAACACATTCCTTATCTAAGTGCTGGATCTCTTTTCATTAGATAACATATGTTTGGGATTGTTGGGAAATGTTGCTGCTTCACTTCCTTGTGAGAAGCCTAGTTACCATATGTGCATCGAAGTTATCTTATTGCCAGCAGCTGAAAAAGTGTGGGTGCCAGTGTGTGAATACCAAATAATAAAGGAATTCCCGGGAGACGTCTGATTCAATTTCCTCTGTAGTACAAGACAAACATGAAAATTCATTGTCTTGATTAGCTTTAGTGCAGGGAAACATCTTTCACAGCTGATTGTAAATCTTTTGAATGATCTCATTTAGCTTTTAACCTTCCTCTCTTTTTCATCCCTGCACAGATTATTCCAGCCCAGACATTAATTTATTTAAATAGCCTAAGACATGCATATGTTGTCTCCAGTCAGAATGAGAAACCTCCAAAGTGCACAAATAAGACTACGAACATTATAAACATTCTTCAGAGTTTCTTAGGACAAAGATATACTGCAGATCTTATTCCTAGAAATAGGGAAACTACAAGGAGCATCCCCATCACAGATAAAATACATGTACTTTCCTCAAAACTGCTAGTGTTAAAACCAGGGAATGGGGGAATAGTTTAAAAACTGGAGGCTGCGCCCTGTGTTTTAAATCACTTTTCTAAGGACTTCCACAATGACATGAAAGCTAGTAATGTGCAAAAGCACAGTGCCAGTGTAGGTCACAGAAACCGGGGATGAGTGTTGTGATCTAATGAGACACTGGCAGCATGCTCACATAGCTGCATTATTCTTACAGTCACTGCATCTGGTTTATCTGTGCCGACTCCTCTGCCCTTCCATTGTTTCATCTGTGATGTTTCTGTTACAGTTACCGAAGGAATTCTTCAAATGTCAAGAACTGTTATGACCAAGAGAGAAATCACTCTCTAACATGTTTTTCCAGAATTTTATTAATGCAAATGATGATGGAAATTACTGATCTGCTTTCAAAACGCATATGGGAGACTAAATCACAAACAGAACATCATATCTCAATCTGGTTTCTATCAATGTTCTTCCTCATAGGTCAGGAAATCTGAAATCAAACCTGTTACATGCTTCACTAGGCAAAATATAAGGAATTAAAACTCACAAGATATAGTCCTACCTCAGATACTCTTTGGCCTTAATCATGTTTTAGAAACTCCAGTTAGCTATAAAATGTACAGAATCTTCATGAAATAACTAAACATCATCTTCTCAAAGGTGCAAAATGTCCAAAAATATTGGGATGTGCTTTTTCCCACCATCTCTTCCTAATATAAATAGGAGGCAACAAAGGTCAGCAGGAATATTTTGTTTGCGTGTTTTTAATTCACACACATATCCACAAGACCTTGGAAGAATTATGAAAATTAATGCCTGCCTTCAAATAGAATGAAAAGACACAAAGATTCAGGACATCTCACTTTAATTCTTCAAATTCAGATCTAATCTAAACTAGCTACCTAGGTTTCCTCCACAGTCTGCAGGGAGAGATGAGCGTGTTTAACCAGCTATTCAATTCCTATATCCTAAAACCCCTCAGGATGCAATGTAGAGCCTCTGGAGATACTTTCTCTAGTCATGAATGATGACAGCCCAAATGATTGGTTTAAGTTAGATATCTGACTCTTAGAAAACTAACCTTTGAAAATCCTACCTAAACTCTTTATGTTAGATTTTCCATACTACCTACCCAGAGACAAGAAATAATTAACAAAAAACCAGTCATTATCGCCAATATATAGTCAGTGTGTTATCAAAGAAGGACATATGTGGACAGTTTTTACAGCTGTCTGGGATGCAGCCGCCATCCTGACACATCTGTTACAACTGCACAGAGTGGCCATCACCCTTCCTCCTCCAGAGAGGAGGAAATCATAATATGATGTGTTTTCTGGTAACTTTAATTGCATTAAAAATAATGAATATGTAACAACATAAAAGCACATAAATCAGTTTTTAATAATGTTTTGTATGCATGTTCTTAGGAATGCATTGAGTACCTGTCACTGTCCAGAACTTCCAGTGAGAAGCAGATGAACATTTCTCCCCAAAACCAAGGGAAAACAGAACAAATCTTCCAATCCTGATTTCAGCTGGGACTGGGAATGGCAGCAAAGGTGAAGTAGTGCCCAGTCTTCTTCAAAACTAACTTAATTTCCTATGCATTTTGTCTTTTTCCAGTTATTTTATTATCAAATCAATAATACAGAATACCAACAGTGTTGAGACAGCCTGAGGATACAACTCTAGATATCCACCAACCATTGTACAGGCGTGTCAATGCCAGATACACATCTGGTCAACCTGCATCAGAGGACAAGTCTGAAGGGAACTGAGTGAAGGCTGCCACCTCTTGGTGAATTAAATAGCACAAAAATTGGCTAATCTGCTGGAAAATAACACGCCATATGTATTGAGTTCACATTTGTTCATTCAAAAGTATGCAGTCAGTAACAGATCCTTTATGTCATACCAGTGTATGTTTTAATGTATGTCAGTGTCATAAAAAAAAATACCTAAAATTATACAGACTGTCAAACAGTAACACCAGTTGAGGTGATATCTTATATTCTGAACAGTGAATAATATTAAAAGACCCCCCCACTAATTTTGTATACGTAGTGTGTCAAATAGATCAGATAAAGGGAGTATTTCAGACTTAACCAATCTCTAAAGTGAAGTCATTGGTAAACTCCCCTTCATTTTGCTCTGCTACTAACCTTTAATAGATGACAAGTTAAAATGACTTTTATATAGCATGCTTAGCACACTCTGATACATGTTAACACCTTTTTTCCCCCAACTGAAATGTGAGACTGCTTTGTAAAATGTTGCCATTTTCCATTTATTTTCTTCCGGTTCAAAGCCACGATTTGAATGTTCCAGCTTTTCCTCTTCCTTGGCAATAGCTCTGGATCTTTCATGAAAGTATTGCAATAGTGATAAAATCCCGAAAGCAGCAATAGCAGCACTGCAAAGTTGCTGCTGTTGCTATTTCTATCAAAGAAAGACCTTTATATTGAATTAACTCTAATGATGACTCTGCAAGGTCTCAATAAATACCAGCATCCATTTGAAATAACATTCGTCTTGTATTTTACGTATATTACCTTGATCCAGCTTGTCCTCATGCCTTACACAGGACAGCAATCTGACAGTGATATAATCCACGTATTTTTTTCAGGTAAAATCCTATAAGATAAATACAAAGTCGGTGCATTCAAATGCCATTTAACTTTGTTTCTGTTGAAATTCTGCTTGATGAAGAACTGACGCATTTATTCCTCTGACCAATACTAAGAAGATCAAATTAAAATGAAACTTCTATTTTAGTGTGAAGCAAGTGCAAAATGCATTTATTAGTATGTAAATACAATTACCACAATGATGCTACTTTTACTGACACTCCATATTTTATCTTAAGAAGCCTGAGACATAAGTACCTTCTCTTGACTGGACAAAACCCATCCCAAGAAACATCAAGGAAGCCAGTTTGCCCATCGCACTACTTACCCTGGTTTTGGGGTGTTGGGGCAGGGGGGAACAAGGCTTGGTCCAGTTTGGGGAGGAGAAAGAGATGAGGTACTTTAAGACTTTGAACCAACATCCACTGAAATTAATGAGAGCATCTCAAAAGAAGGTCCCACAGGTTGTCTTCAGAAGAGCCACGGTTAGGTGGACACTCAGTTCCTGGCTTGTCTTGAATTCCCTTCCAGGTAACCCTAAAGGCCCAGTCCCTGCAGAGGTCAGTGCAGCTGGGGATTTGGGTCAAGACAGAAATGGTGGGTGGATAAATGCTCAAAGTGCTTGTACTACACAGCGCTATGTTCATTGTTCTGCTGGGATCAGCACTGCTAAAAGTTTCTGAAACAAAATTTTAAAAATTACCCACTACATCTGTTAAAGCCAGCTGTAGTAATGAAAAACTTAATGCCAGGCATCTGCAATGTTGACAGGTCTTTTTCTAGGCCTACAGAATGTGTTAAAGAAAGTATTATCAAAATAATTGCTTTGAAAAAGGCACACTTTGACATTGCTCATTGGCTCCGAGTTCATAGCTCGCTATGTGACATTAGGCAGCACATCCTACTTCTCTTCAGTTTAGAATAAGTGCCACCAGATATTTATGGAATAAAGAAAAATGTTTTAGTATCAAGGAAGTATTTAAGCCTTTAATAGGATGGATTACCAGCTCTGCCTCAGAAGAGGTGTGCAGACATAAATATTGTTGCTAAACTGACATTGAAGAATTACTCCCACTATAGGCATGTCCCACAGAATAGGAAATGAATTAATCTGCTCATAGTGCAAATAATTTTGCTTTTTACTACAGGCCTCATTTAAGCAGCACAGTAAGTTCTGGAGCTAGTTTTTCACAGAAGGTCTGCACAGTATGATTTAGCTTAACAATATCTAACTTGCCAATGACTTTTTTTCTATCATCTTCTGCAGAGCTTTTTGACATCTAAACAAAATCCTCACTCAAAATTGCGTTTAGAGTACAGAATCACAAAAGAAACTTGAATGACAACTTGAAGAAGAGTTTGATTTTACAACAGCAAAGACATTCCTGAGAGAATGACACATTCTTGTAGCCTCTTAAATTCTGCTTTCGGGACTTTGGAGTATGAATTACTTCTACATGCCCTAGCAGGCATTTTCATATTATTTATAGATGACTTGTTCTGGCCTACTACATGCAGAGCTTACTCCAGTGTAAGTTCAAGAATCACACTTTCATTAGTCTAGGCATTATATGCTCTTCCCCATAACTGGCCTCTGAGCATTATCTGTATTGCAACTCCATATTCATATGCACCTACCAGAGCACACAGAGTTACCACGTACTAGACTTGGAGTCATCCAAGCACACAATGAAAAATACGACACATAGTATAAAAACCAGGTTGATATCAAGCAAGATTGTTTTTCACCTAGCGTTTGGCCTCCAACATATTTGTGACTTGCTCTCCGGATACTAAATAAGCCTTTTCCATCCTGTTCTATAACCTCTTAATAGGGCTGACATACTTCTCGTAAAAAGCTTGAACACTTTTTTCTCCCACAGGCTGGCTACAACTACTCTGTATCTGTTCTAAACAGATTGATATATTGGGGCAATATGAAAGAGTAGCAGCCAGGGCATGTATGTAGTTTTAGTCCAATCACCTTCTTCAAAAACTTGCTCCGATGCATGGACCTGTTCCGTCTGGAACCAGCTGATTTGAGTTTGGGAGGAACAGATTGCTTCTTAGGGGTCAGCAAGTTCCTGGGTGGAAATGAGGGTGTTCAGGGATTTGGCAGGAGGAACTACTTTTATCTTCAGAGCAAAATGAGTTTCCAGTGTAGAGATATGAGAAGTAAATGTATCACTCATATCTGAACAGGTGTTTAAAATCTTATCCTTCTAGCAATGTAGTTAAGTAGCTATGCTATTATGTCAGGCTATGCTTCCACAGCAGAATCACATCTACAGACAGTAATTCTGAAACATCACTATCTCTATTTTAAAATAATCTAGCACAGAATCAGAGCAGGAGCTATACATGTTGTCACCAACAATTTGTGGTGTCTAGGTGGGTGAGGCAAAGATAATCCATACAGCAGTGATAACACAATATGGAACTTAAGCTTAATTCCTTAGAAAACCTACAGCTCTCTACTATAAAAGTATTTTTAAAAATCTGATTTTAGGTTCCTCAGGAAAACTTGATTGAGTTATTGCCCACATCATTTATAATTAATTCAACAGAGAATCATCCTTGTTCATAAGCTCTACTGAATACTTGAACATTCTGAATGTTTTTTGTTGGACATTTCAAGGTTACTTTTCTCATAAAATTTGCGTTTAATTCTGACTAGACAAAGGCATCTAAATCAGTCCAAAGTCATAGTACAGTGGCTTTCCATATATATGTAAAATATATAACTTGAATAGGTAGTAACAGTGCCTCCTCAAGTATCAAAATAATTACATGACCTACTACCACGTCTCTGGCCTTTTTAGCCAGTGCTTAGTAATTTTTAATATCAGCTTCTCTTGCGCTTCAACTAGCTATGAGCTGCCTGGACTAACAATAGCAGAGAGGATATTAATGTAGCACTGCAGATGTATGCTGTAGTTTGACCCAAATATATCCTATTGTTGTAGGATTGCTTGGTGAAATCTTATGGCTCCTGTTACTCAGGAATTAAACTTGCTGGAAATGTTCTGATGAATACTTGTCAGAAAATGTCAATGTGTGGAACACAAACTGTTTTATTAAAAATATCTCAGGCTTGAGAAGCTTTTGCCAAATGCTGACTGAGTGCTCTAGGACATGGAACCTAGTGGAATTAAGAGCCCTCGATGGTCCAAGTGTGCCTGTCCCCAGAACCTTTCCAAAGTCAGCAGCACAACTCTTTCAACATCCACACTTTCAGGGTGGATTTTTTGATAAATAACCCAGGATTCTAGCTCTGCAGTGGAGCTGGGAATCTAAAATCCCTACCTCTATCCAAAAACACAAACCCTGGCATTTTAGACAGCAGCTCAGTGAATTCAGCATTCTTTTTATTGGCCAACATGTATTAGACAAGGGTTTCAGGTTCACAGAATAGCTCCAAGATATAGCAAGCATATTTAATTTTGAAAATATATGAATACTTTTAAAAAATTTACTTGGAAAATTTAAAAACCAAAATGGTTCCGGTCCAGTTCTTAACTGAAAAAAAATCCCATCATCATACACTTACAGAGGGTAAGAACCCAGCCTTCATCAGTGACCTTGCTTATTAACAACTAATCCACACCTGCACAAACCTGTTCATGAACAGCTGATCTTCAGAAAAGCCTACAGTTATGCCTACTTGTCTGAATCTAGAGCTTGAAAGATAGATGCTTCCACTGAACAGAAAAAGACTGTCCTTTTCTTCCGAGAAATGCTGAGGATGTTCTTGCTAGCAGATAGAATAAGAGTGACTTTACACTTCACAGCATGGATGTGGAATGGAAACATTGATAGTTCCCTTATGATTTCATTGACCTTTTTGTCAGTAAGTGAACTCTTTAGATGGAGATACTCTTCAGTGAATAAAAGCTGATTAAACTCCTTTGCAAGCCAACTGAAAAATGAAAGTAGAAAGCACCTGCAGCACCTTTCCCATCTCAAAAAAGCACAAGAGAATAGAATGAGTTAAGGATATCAATGCACTGAAAACATTACTTTAGTCAGCTTCAGGTGAGGAAGTCAAATTGAAATTACTATGATGATCCAGCCAAGCACTGACCTGTTTAAAATGTGGGTTTAAAATATTAGTCTGGGATTTGAAATCTGGTAGTACCTACCTCTAACACAGACTTTCTCATCAGCTTAAGCAAGCTGGTTGGTACATCAATTTCTCATGTGCCAGAATGAGAGCAGACTTCCAGAAGTCACAGAAGCTCAGGAAAATATCCACTGAGAAGTGCAGAGTGCCCAGGAGACATAATAAATCAGCTTCTGAGTATTTTGTAAATATGGTGGTGGCATCTTAATGAAAATTATCCTTACCAGGTGCAATATCTAAGCAGTCTTACAGCCAGTTCTTGTAGTTTTCATCATTTCTGTGTTTAGAAATAATTAATCAAACTCAAAGATATTAAAATAGTGGAAATAAAAATCAGGATTAGAGACGTAGCAATCAAAACAGGTCACACACATTTTTGATTTTTCCCCAGTCTCACTCAGAATCACTGCAGACTTAGAATGTGTTACCTGATGAATAAAAATGAAGCCTCTATTCTGTAATTTAGCTCTGTTAGGAATAGCATTAGAACTGCTGTCAACAGCTTAAATATACAAACTGTCCACATAAAAATTGTTGCTCAAAAGAAATAATTATATTCCACTTCCTCTAAAAGATCACAATAAACACATGAGGTTTGCTTCAGAAAACCCAATGCAACAAAAGTCTCCAGCTCACCCTCCACCAGGACTAGATGTGCCCCCTCTTTAATACCCACATGGTCTCACACTAAGCCCTCAGGCTCCAGTCCCTCCTTCATCCTCCAAGCTGCTTTTTTTGGCAGGAGCCTTGCTCCTGCCTCACATCTTTCTGTAACGCTTCTCTGAGACCCTTCCCTTAGCTCCGGTACCTGACTGCAGGCGTCTGTTGCTGCAAAGTTGTTAAGTGGGGAAGGGAAAATCATCTTCAGCGTTACCAGATGGGAAATAGTGGTGGGATCAGGACATGGCCTCTCTGCAGTTTTCTACACTGGCTGTCACTGTGGGAAGGTAGCTGCTACACCCTGAGTCTCTGCAGGCAAAATGCCTCCAGGAAACATTATTATAGATGTTTCACATTTAAATAAGCAACAGAATATACCATTGACTTTCATTCATACATAAGAGTTGTCTGTAATTTAGCTAAATGCTTCTGAGTCTGGATCGTGGAGCTCTTCCTACTCCTGTGCATTCAATCATCTTTCTCTTGCCACAGCCACAGCCTCTTTCCTCCTCCATAGCCTTCTCTTGCTTGACTTTGCTTGCTACTTCACTTCTACTTTTTCTCTCTTTTGGCATCTTTCCTTCTCATTGATATCCAAGGAATCACTAGTACTTTCTGCTCTCAAACACAGTCCCTTAACTCCAGTTTCTCTCTTCAGACTTTGTTCTTAGTATTATTATCTTTGAGTGTGACTCCTCTGGGAAAAGAATCCAAAATACATTTGTGGTTCCCCTTAATTTAAAAACTCCTTGAAAAGGGGACTAAGATCTACTACCCTCCTATACGTTGTTTCAGTACCTTTCTGGAACACTTCAAGCAGACACACAACTTTGGTTGTGGAGAGCCACTTAACATTACACAAAGTCACAAACTTCCCCTTTGATGAAAGCATAGTGAACATGCATAAATAGTTAAATGCCAGTGTATAAATAAGTTGTGTAATGACAATATCCTCTTCACCAGGATATTAAGTACAAGCTTATGTTTGGCAGATCTCCTTGTATTTTTATAGATTTTTTTAAAAAACTTTCAGGAGTTACTGGATGAAAAAGTGTCAAAAATGAATTCCAGTTCTTATTCTCCACATAGCACATGCATCAGGATCCTAATTAAATGGTTCAAGAGCACAAATCTCAACATGAAAAGGTGTTAGCTCACTGCCACCTGCAAGTGACAGACACAATGAAAAATGTTAGAGGAAAAAGATATTTTTAGGGGGGGTCCCTTGAATTTTGGTAAAGTATATGCGTGCAACAAAATTCTTCTGAAATCTTTGCAGTGTTTTAACAGTCATCCTCATGACCAGGGTGTTATGCAGTCACCTACCTGGCTAGCAAAACTGCACTGAGCCTATCTATCTAATTTAGATTGACTCTACACACTCCTTCAAAAGCAGTAAGCCAAAAGAAGACTGTGAGCAATACCATCCTCTTAGAAAAGTTAGTGAGACAATCAGTTAATGCAAGCAGCATCCTAGGACTAGCACCAAGACCTTACCAAGAGGGCAGGATAGTAGCAGACACAAATTCTTCAAGAAATCCTGCCACAGCCAAGGATCTCAAATTTACTTTGCTGAATTATTCTCCTTATACATACTACCACAGCTTTTTCTCAGAATGCCACAGCAGTCAGAAAGCTCAGCTGTCACACCACAGGGAGAGGCACCAACATACCTGTCTTTCATTGCACAAGGTACAGCTACTACTGTAATCACCTCACAGGTCCAGATAGCTTTGTCCAGGATGTGATTTTGTCAAGGGCTGGATGTAGCTACTGCTTCCACCCTCTCATTTTACATCACCAGTTAAATGAACACATTTAACAATTGCCTTATTGTTATTGCTTATGCAAAAAGGACTAATGAGGCTCTAGGAAACTTCTGTAGAAGATAGGACAGCCTGTGATATGGCACTTGTTAAATTATGAGTAGAAATTAAAGTAAACTAAATTATGCAAAGTGTCATTTGAGACAGTAATCCACAGTTTGTTCAAAAAAAACTAGAATGGATCCTGTTATTCTCTTAATAAGAATCTGAAATAATATTCTACACTTATGTCCATGACACAGAGCTCCAGAATGGACAGTTCAGCAAACAAACTAAAGCTTGCTCTTTGAAAAGTGTTTGTTTATTTTGGATACCTCTGCTTTTCATCTCCTAGTTTGGGAAGACTGGAGCTAGTTTTCTGCTCAACATATGCCACTCTGATTTGCTCAGCCCTAAAAATTACTGACCTTCTTTGCAAGTATACAGGGTCTCCTGTGACCACCAGGATGTCCATGGAGGGGAGTCACTCTGTGAAGGCAAGTGCCCAGTGCAACATCATTCATTCTGCTGTAGGGTGTTCAGGTTTTTTTTCTGGAATGCTGCCCAGTTATTTCTGACAAGCTGGTTATGTTGCAAGCCTGCTAATATGTTGTAACGCAATTAAAAATGAGGGGGTTTTGCATCATTTTCTACCAATTTAGAAACACTGAACCCTGTTGTTTCTTTTGCCCTCAAGGGAAGTGCATCATGAAGTCTACAGATTGCACTAATCAAATGGTGAATTTTCCCTTTTATTCAGGCAAATAGCCAGGCAATGAAGACTTTCTTATCCAGAAAAACTAATGGCTGCCTCTGTCACCTTTTCCCTTCAATTATTTAGACTTCCCCCACATTTAGGCTGGCTTCCTGCTGGCAGCACTGTGGACTGTGTCTATTAATCATTAACCGTCATCGTGCTTTAAAAGAAGGAAAGTGAAAAGATTGCTCAAGAACAAAAATAGACCTCTCTTTTTTTTTCCTGAAAAATAAATGACAGCTATGTGCTACCTGGATTTACAGTGTCTTCAAGTATGTTTTCCATTTTTTCCAATGAATAACTAACATTCTAGACAAGCAGAGCAAATTGGCTGTTCCCAGTAAGTCCATATTCCAGGGCTCCCTTTTTCCTGTCCTGTCAAGGTTTGGTAGCCTCTGTTAAAGCTTACGAGTCCTCCTCTGCCACCAGCTGCAGCCAAGTATTAGGGGAACAGGATTATGTTCTCCATGTAGTACGGGAGGCTTAGCCTATTAAATCAATGGGAAGCTATCTCTTCCAGCGGTCAACCTGACCTGCTTCACTATTTCGCAGAGACCCTCCCAGCAGTATGCACTCTTAGGCCTCCTCTACTGTCCTTTCCCAGACAGCCAGGATCCTCCCCTGCAAGTCCCCCCACATGGCCTTCTCACCACAGAGTCCACAAGGAGGTTCCAGGTCCAGAGCCTCTTTCCCTGAATGCTTGGACTTCCCACAACTTGCTTTCCTAGCAGGTCTTCCTCTTCCTCAGTCGTGTGCTCCTCTGGAAACTGCAGGCACAGCTGAATGCTTGGCTGCACCAAGACAGACACCACAGAACGAGAGCGATTCCCAAGGCTTGTGATTTAAAGACACATAAAGCTCATGCCAACTCAGAAAACAGGAAGACATTCATTTGGATTGGCCCTGTGTGTATACAAGCGTGTATATGTGCTGGGGTATCATGTAGTCCCCCTCACCCAGTATGTTTATAACAGCTGTAAGCGGACAATGCACATGGCTGGGCTGTTTCAACGCACCTTTACTGAAGTTTCATTACAAATGATTTTATTTTTTAAGAACAGTGGAACAGGGGAAACTAAAATTAAAGAAGTCAAAAGTGCTGACTATAAAGGAGACAATACATTGGCCACATTTTCCATCAAAAACTGATTATCTAGCAGTAGAGAGAAACTGGAGCAGCAGATTAAACTATTTCCTGGCCTCCTCATTTCTGATCTTTCAATTGCACAGGAATTCAAATGGTGCAATTTAAATAATCAGTAGTAATGCACAAGAATGCTATTTCTTTTCTGACTACTGAAAAAGTACAAATCCTGAGGTCTGTCTTTCTATAGATGAGGGATATTTTCTGTTCCCAGTTTCCTGGAAATTATCAACAGAAAAAGACTCTAGTTTGTGCTACCTTTTAGCTAGGTCTACATTAGCAAATAGCGTGGACCACTCTAGAGTAAAACTGTTGATGCAGAGGTTTTGACACCAACAGCACACACATTTCAGGTTTTGATATTTTACTTAAGATTATCTCCTGTCTGGCCCCATGGGCTGAATGCTACAACTTGTCTTTCAGTTTAGTATCACCTGAAAAGAATCCAGTTCATGCACTCCAAGACTACTGTCTGATGCCAGCCAAAGCCCCGGAAGTGGGGACGACTGGGAGAGAGATCTTGAAAGTGCCCTTCAACCCAACCTGAATATGGATGCACTCCCTGTAACTTAGTAGTGCCTGCCCTTCCACTGCTGTCACTTCTGGGTTTCAAAATCAACCTGCACCACAGAAGAAAAGGCAATTCTCTTCTTCAGCATCCACTAATTTGTTAACTATAACGTGGATATTTATTTGCAAGGGAAAGCAGGGCAGATGGGACCAAAAAATATTAATGTAAGTATTCTTTAAGACATTAATTAGAGCATAGGTATGATAGCAAATTAATTCACAATTAAGATAACTACAGTTAATTAGACCTAATCCTGTTTACTTAGAATACATATAAAATTAAAGCTTTACACCTAAGAGAAAAAGTATCTCCACTGACCACCTTAGTGCCTCCTGAAAACACAGCAAGACTGAAACATAACGGTTGTAAGGTGCCGCCTATCTCTATATTGTTGCAAAATGTCACAAAAGTCCTTCTGAGCGTAGAAGTAAACAGGTTTATGCATTTCCCTGCGATACCTAATTAAGTTTGCAAGTAATAAGCTTGTGAGATTAAAGTTTGTGAGACTTTACCATTGTCAGACATTTTCAGTGCTGTTTCCTCTGAACAGTCATGGTATCATTGCACTCTGAAGGCACACCCAGATATTTGCTGAACAGATTACTTGGCAACAAGCTTTCATCTCCTGAACAGCTCCGCTGCCCATCTCCTCTGGAGAGCAGCAAGCAACCTCTGTGAAACCCTTAATATGAAGAATGAAACTTTAATTCATTGCTAAATACAGGCCACCCCGATGTCAAGATGCCTCTGTGCTGCTGGCTTCCTGAAATACCGCCAAACTGTGACCACATTATTTGCCAAGCAGCTCTGCAGAGGTGGACAGACCCAGCAATGCAAATAGCCTCAGCACCTGGTCTGAGCTCGTAACATCTCACACATGAAGTTTGTGTCTTCAGAGAAAAATGTTTGATCTGAAAAGCTCAGTTTCGGTGTTATACCTGAAAACAAAAATAGAAAAAGGAATACTTAATACAAACACACCGTCCCAGGAAGCAGCGTTGTGAAAAATTCAGTACTTGCATAAAAGACACTGGTCCTCAAGGGAACCATGAAGTGGAAATCGCAGAGGAGGCGCCATGGTAACTTGTAACACCTATCTACCCTCACTGATTCAATACCACGGCATGAATTTAGCACAGGATGCGGATCAAAATGCTATTTTCCAGGTGAAAAGCTAAATGACGTCTTATGTGCTTGTGTTATGAGAGTATCAAAAGCAATCCTCTCAAGAGTAGTAGATTTAAGTCCACTGTCCTGGCCAAACTCTGACTTGGTAAATTAGATTATTTCAATTTTTTAAATTAATTTCTTCCTTTTTAAGGATCACAACCACTGAAATCTGTAAGGACATCCAGTAGTACCTGGAGGGTCTCATGCTTATGTTTTCCTCATGATCTCTACTGCTTCCAGTATCCTTGTTAGGCGAGGAGGTACTAAAGCTTGTATCTTATCTCCCTCACAGCTTACAAAGGAGGAAAGGATGTATTAACTTAAAGCTAAAGCTATTCAGTCCTCAGACCCAGCTTTGACTCCCTGACTCCTGAACATCCATGGGAAGAATTATTTTCTGAGGAGAGAGGTTCTCAGAAGCCATAAGGCTGAGTGACCTAAATTAGCAATTTTGGAACTAAGGATTCAGCAGCAGCCAAAGAAGGATCATGACCACCTGGAGTTATATCCTTAAATTTCTCTGTAGACCTAGGCCTAATTGACTTGCTTAGTCATTGCACAGGAAACTTTGACAGGGCTGGGAGTTAAATCCAAGTCTCCTGACACCCTGACCATGCCTCATTCAATAGACAATTCTCTCAGTGATTTGAACAGAATACATAACATGTATTTGGGCCAAAGAAAACCTAAAAGGAAATCCATTTTACTTAGTTACATATTATTACGCACCATAACACATTTTTCAACACCCAGTAACAAAATGAAGCCTGCACACTTTGTACAACACTACAAAGCCACAAAATTAATATAGGCATGAGAATTTGTGGGGTGAATATGCCCAATGACTGCTTGAAGCAGATCAGGCCACCTGCAACAGTGGGCAGCAAAAACAGCCAACAGTCCTAGCCCACCTGTCCCATAGGGAACAGTCTTCCTGACTCAGATTTAGCGATTTTCTTAACTATGTGTGTACAAGCAAGATACAACCTAGCAGGAAGCAGAGGGCTTCATCCCAGATGTAGCTGTGCTCTGTCTCCTACTGAAATCAACAGGAGCACTCATGTCTTTGGAGGAAGACACTTTTCCTTAGCTTCCATGCTTTTTAAGTGCTTTCATGAACAAATTAATTTTGGAGGGAGTGATAAAATGCTCTCTGTTGCTTTCATTCTTTTTATTTTTTTTTTTAAACAGAAAAAGAGTAAGAACTGAACTTGAGTTTCAGTCACTTCAATAGAGACTCAAGAATTTGGGGTTCAGTTCCCCAAACATACCTGAACTGTCACTTAACATCTCCAGGTCTCACTTCTGTCAATAGAAGAGGGCCACAAAAAAGCCAATAAAGCAAGTTCACGCACTCCTAGTGGGAGAACAGCTCTATTTCTGAACAAGAGGGATTTATTATTTTTAGGTTTTTCGTGGGTAGTTGGACACCTTAAAGCAAAGCTTTTACTTAGAGAGTCATTTTTATAAAAGATTTAAAGCCATCCAACTAGTTTCAGTTGGCATCCAGACAAACAAGAGAAAACCGTGTCTCTTCAAAGACCAGCCACCAACTCTCTTACACAGGAAAACTAAAAAAGGAGTGACTGCACCCATCGGCAGCTCAGCCAATAGGAAATATTAAATCACACATTCAGGTACACACTTACCTGCTTGCGCAATACTTGGCAAAGAGAGAGCCAGAGGCTGGTGCCTGGAGTAAGCAGCCGGTGAGTGTCGGGGCACTTGTCTCTCTGTCTGGTGCCTGCTGCTGCTCCCGTCTAGCCCAAACACGCAGATTCTCTTCACAAGAAAAACAATGCACAGGAGGAGCTGGTACATGATCTCACCCTGACAGCGACCTTCAATACAACTGTATAGCTCGGAGCTCTGAAACATTTTTGGATCTACGGGTTTATACATACCTACATTGATGAAAGGGCAGACTCCGATGCCATTCTTTACAATAAGCAATGCATAACTCATAAAAGAGACTTACTAAATCATTTAAATGGCTTACCAAACATGACTAATGGCCAAGAAAAGATCTAAACTATTCTTGCCTCTGTAAAAAAAAAAAAAATTCATTTTACAGAAGCAATGACCCAAATGACAGATTTTATTTGGGGATAAAAATTATTTCAAATTAAAATTCACCCTTGGATGATGATAGTTGTCTTCATGATTCTTCAGCAAATGTTTTTACATTCAGGCTGCCTAAGGGCCTTCATAACGCTTCAGAGCACAGCATTGTACAACTGTGGCACAGCAATGGTTGCAAAACATGTCTATGATGGCATTTGGTAATAAGGTACTCCATGCTCCATCAACTTACAGAAATCAGTATTAGCAACAGTAGACTAGAGACACAAATCCACTGCCATCATTTCTGTGGCAGACCAACCAGATTCATGCAGAGAAACTCCCTTTTGCTCTCAGTGCTTGTCTCCAAGATTAAGTACTTTGTTCTGGACTTGGAGCAGGTGGAGAGCTTCCTTTCCCCCCAGCATAGCTGCAATATCAATTCAGAAGCCAGATGAAAAATGATGGCATATACTAAATAAGACTTTAGAAAGTGACAGCTGCTTTTTTCAGAACCCCTGCAGGTAAAACAAAGCTTAGCAAGTTTGGGTTTTTTCCTTTCTTAGCACTAAGAAGATAAATTAATGTTGCTATTATAATCCCACCCCCCTGGGTCTTCATATGTCTAAAATAAACTTGCCATGTCAATAAATCCCATAAAATCACATTAACAATGGAGTGTAAATGCTTCATTTTCTATTAGCACAAACACATCAGAGTAGCAATTTTATTTTCCATGTAATGTGCACAAATAAATAAATATACACACACGCACACATGTATAATCAGATTGTTAAGCTTTATTCATCAGCAACCTTGCAGCATGAATATTTTGACTCATCTATTTAAAATTCACTGGCCACATGTGCAGCAGGTGTAGTTCACTTAGAAGAAGAAAACACTCATAAAATGCTGCACAGCAGATGGCCCTCTCTTAACTCTGCTGCAGACACGTACGTACTCACTAGGCTCAGCCTCTCCCTAATTGCTGTTTCAGATACGATTCCAAGATTACTTGCCATAACAATCTATGCAAGAGCAGTGGCACAGAAACTTGGACAGACTCACAGAGAAACATCTCAGCCTTCTTTCCCTCCTCCTCCTTTACTTTCTGGTTTGTATTCGGATTGCATTTCCTCAGAGGGAGTGCAATGTGTATCTTCTTTGCTGCCATAAGCAACTTCTAGACCCAGAAGCTTGTAAGTCCATCTCAAATGTTCTCACCATATGGAACTTTACCATGCTTGTCACCACTACCAGTATATATAAAGACTAACGCTCCTCTTTACTGTCCTAGGAGAAGTGTCTGTCAGGGAGCAGCAGGGGCCATCCCACCGCCCCCCAGGATGGGAGGGAGCAGAGCAGGTGGAGGGGAAAGGAAGGATGAAGTTAGATGGGGAACTGGGGAGAAGGGGAGCTCAAAACAGCTATGCAAAGTTATGATCCCTAGAAAACACAGGGACAGATGAGCTAAGAGTAAGGGGTTGGCCAAAGAGATGAGGACAGGGCGGGGGGGGGGGGGGGGGGGGGGGCGGTGAAGACACTGAGATTGCACAAAGAGAGTGCAATGGGAGACTAGGACCAGTAGCTAAGACGGAAAAAATAGGTGGTGGGCAGTGGAAAGAGACAGATGCATTGGACAAGAATCTGGGAAAAAGATAAAAGGACTGAGTAAGACAAGCTGAATGGGATAAAGAAATGGAGAGTGAAGTACGGTGAAGTCCCTAGGGAAGCAGAATAAGCATGTGGGAAGACTGTGATGGTGGGCTGAGGAGGGAAATTACAGCTTACTGAGTAAGTTAGAAACACACTGGAGCGTATTTTGCCTATTTTGTTGCAACTATGGATAACCTTTAAAGATGATGCAGAACTGTAAAACAAAGCAGATTGCTGATTTATTTTTAGCTGAGGTTAGGAAGTGCAGGAATAAGGCAAGGAATTACAGGAAAAGATGGTTTCATGGCTGAGAAAGTGAACATTGCTCCAGAGAGGGAGGGAATTACATTCCATCCTGGCTTCCACCACAGATTCCCTAGGATGCTTATTAAGTAATTTAAATTTTTCAGGGGTGGTCATTAATTTTAGGTTCTTCATTTTCTAGGCACCTTACTTGGAAGTCTGAAGGTTGAAACACAAAAACGCTGAACACTCTCAGCTACAACTGATAAAAATCATGTCTTGTACTTAGTATCTAATACCAGTTGCTTTGAAAAAACACAGTCCTTGGTATCTCAGAGAGGGCATCCAAAATTAACAGCTACTTCAGGTGTTAATTTTCCTGTGCTTCAGTGGAACAAGTATGATTCAATAATGAAACTCTCTCTGGCTTGGGTGTTACTCAGATTTTGGAAGTGCTTATATACTTATTAACTTGGGAAATAATATAGAAGACCTCAGGAGAAAAAGACTGCTGCTGTCGTCTAACAGGGTCCAAACAGTGAGCTGCAAGTATGCCACTGAATGCACACTGACTAACAGTTGAATACTGTTCATTAACTGAACACCCCTCTTTTCTGCTCTGAGTTATGTCAAGGGATGGTAAAATAGAGTACTGGGTCAGTTAATTAAAGATTGCTATAATGTATATGCACAACACGGTGACATTTAAAGCTATATGGGCAAATTTGAATGACTAACTTGGAAATCTTACTATTGCGTACTCCCTGTGTGAATTTAGCAATCCATACATCCTTGCGTGTCTTTTGAGTGTGTGTGTGTACATGTGTGTATGCACCTATCCTTGAGGAGCACACATCTATATGTATGTGTGCAAAAGAATACTAATTCTGTATGAAGAAACAGGTTTCTTTTAAGCTTCCGATAGAAACTAAGACAAAAATAATTTCCATGCCTTCATCATGTTATTTTAGCTGCGAAGAACCTTTCAATCAAGTGTGACATGAGATAAAAATAGAGATGTGGTGTAGCCACTTACAACATTTTAAGAGAAAAGGCTATGTTTGCCGTGCTAGGTTTCAAAGAAAACAGAAAATTTCTAAAGAAGCTCAAAAAGAAGAAAAAAAAAAAAAAAAAAAAAACCCCATGCAGACCTCTTCCATTCCCAGACCACTGTCATTCCAGGTGTTAAGGCAGATTCCTGGTGGTGGCACTGTTTTAACGATAAAGTAGAATTCCTTGTGCCAACACCAGCTGGCAAGTAAGACTGGGACCTGGAGGTGAGAATGAAGTACCACTGTGCTTACAAAGCTACAAACCTAACCAGCTTGGAAGTATTATCTTCCCTGTTTTCCTTGAACTATAAATTAAACTGTATATTGTATACGTGCATAATTAGATTGCTTGGCAGCTCGTGAAAAACGGGATTGTTCTTATACCTCTCTGTTTGGAAATCTTATTCCAGGTTGGAGTACCCTCCTTAGCACTTGTGAAAGTGATGTGGTTTGAAGGCTTAACACATATTCCACTACTGTATATTCAAAAGCCAACTTTTTTATTGTTAAGTTGCACAGAGAACATGCAGAAGTTACCAGAATTTCATTACAGGCTCACCCACAGGAAAAAAGTATTCCTGGACTAAAATACACAAAAACTCAAACTTGTCTTTGTTTTATGACACCAAAGTTTAGCATCCTCTTCTGGATGTATTAATGTACGGGTTTCAGGGAAAGTGTAAGAACATTCCAGTGGGCCAATGTGGGATAATATGCCTCCCATAAATCTCCTCTTAATGTGATGCAGTGATTGACTAAAGTTGCAAAGTCTAATGAAATGTAATATGCTTTCCAAATTCTTATTACTTATGATGAAACTGGATTGTCTTTTTTTTTTAATCCATATACATTTCCTACCTTGCTATTAAGGACCTTGATGTGTGATGAAGGCTGACCCACCAATGCTTTCAGTGTATGTCTTTGGATGACACGATAAACCTAACTGTGAACCTAATGCAAAGCAATAGTGTCATCTCTCAGACCTTGCAGTCAGCTCACAAAACTCTGCTGCTCCAAGCAGCTCCTCTGAAGAGCAGTAGAGCAAAATGACTATCATTGCAGACAGGTTCTCTGTTACAGCTTGTAACCATGTTGTCAGTGACACTGAAGGCTACCGTCGACTCTACTGGCAAAGCCTGATACAGCAACCTATTCACAGCACAGAAGAGATTCATCCCAAAAGCCTAGAGGTGTCAGAGCACAAGGAGTGAAGGGTGGGGGGGTGGGAAGGAAGGGAACAAACATTTTTGGCACTCAAAACTGGGTGTAAAATGGAAGTCTACATCAAGTAGAGTTAACTGATCCCTGAAATGGCTGTAAAAGGTCCTTATAGGAACCCAGTACCCACGTAAGATTTGCTAAGACATCTCTTATTTCTTGCAATCAGTTTCTTGACATAAATATAAACTCAGTAAGCCTCGGCAGCCTGTCATTCCCAATTTGCAAGGATAATAATAACAGGAGGGTTTTTTTTAGTGAAGCATGAATTCTGTGAGCTCTCTAGTCTCAGCACATCTGCCCCTGCTCTTCTGCCAATCCAACCACCCCAGCAACAGTAATACAGCACTGTCAAGAAAAAGGAGCAGAGAACGAGCACAGAAAGTTTCTCCCCTCAGTATCAGCACCAGCAAGCTGAAGCAGAGACAAGAACAAATAGATGGGATGTTCAAACAACAGGACTGTGGCCATGGTTCCTGTGGTAAGGAGATTGCTCAGTCTCAGCACCCCAGCAACTTGGGGAGAATGATGCCTGGGGAACGCACCAAGTCCTCATTAAACAGGCAGAAACAGGCACAGAGTCACAGGGTCACTTTCTTGCTTAAAATGGGATTTTATTGCCTCCTTTTGTCTGTCACTCTAGGCAACTGCCTGCTTTGCCTGCTCCTAAAACTGGGACAACTTGCTAGGGAGCTGCAAAAAAACACTCAAAGTTAGTATTCAATGAGAAGACATTAACTCCACACAGGACTCCTTTAGGTTCTATGTGAAAGGGGAGATGCTGGTCAATTTGCTGACCCTTAAACTTTGATTTTTGACCTGACCTTAAATCTTTGCCTTCCCGAGTCCTGCAAATAGCTACTGTTTTGGAAAGAAGACAATAGGAAGGCTGAACATGCAGCCCCTGGCAGAACCAGGTTCTAAACACCTGAGGAGAACTGATGGGTATTTTAAGTACCTAGGTCATACCTCAGTGGGTATATTTTAGTGCGGGGCAAAATACTTTAAAGATACGAAAAAGAAAACCCTCAGCTATTATGACCCTGTCACATACTTGGTATAGGATTTCCAAAAGTGCTAACTACAGGTATGCCTGCAACAAAATTACTGAGTATGTCTCCACTGATTGCAGCGAGACTGAAATTAAACCACTACCGAGCACTTTTCCACACCCCACAATAAGTATTAAAGTATTAAACAGGTATGAACAAGAACAGAAATTTAGCTTGCAGACAGAATAAATTTGTTTCTCGTAGTTAACTTCGTATCACAACACTGCCTATAGCATATCACTCCGGTTACTTTCCAAGCTCTTCAGACAATTAAGAGCTGATCTATAATGCTCATTTTTACACAAAACTCAACTCGGAATAACATGTCTGAGAAAGTTGTTTGTAAACTACAAACCCTTATTCATGCTGGGTTTAAGACAAACAACTTGGTGCATTTTTTATTGCTCTCCATGGATTTGGATCAGGACAACTGAGCTATACTTCACACCTCCAGTGTCTTACCATTTCCTGTGGGACTGCTCAAGAAGTAAAGCACTACTCTGTCTGAATTACAGCAGGATCAGGCCATCAGGAACAACTTGGGTTTACTCATGTGTTTCACCAAGGGATGCATTCTGTAGCTTCATTTAAATATATCTGAACTTGGAGCAAATGAGGCCAGAATGATAACCCAAGAAACATTCAGATAAAAGGGAAAAATCTGTATACTGAATACATGTCAGTAAAGATTCCCTGCCACTTTACTGATTTATGGTTTTTCAGGATCAAGCTACTAGCCATGTTTACATGAAGGCACTGCAGAATTACAGATTTGTTTTTATTCCTGTTCAGCACAAGGATACTTCCTGCATTAACTTTAATGACAGACACTAAAGATCTGCTCCAAGTACGGTAAAGTCAGTGTGAAAGTTTGGGGATCATGCCTTCAGGCAATGCTCTGCAATGTTTTCTACAGGATGAGAATCTCTGCTCAGACAGCTTCCACATAACTAGTCTGGGACTCAAATACAGACACTGATTGTAGAATACCACTTCCAAAGTAGTACATTTTCCTAAATGAAAAATTTAAAACATCTGTTATTCAGTATGAAACAGGATAATTTTGATGTATGATTTATAATGAACACAGTAGTATCCTCTTCATGATTTGTATTTGGGTTTACATAATATTCCTTGAGATTCTTTTTCTTCTTGTTGAATTAACAAAATAATTCTTTTTAATTTAAGAGAAGCTGCCAACTTATCTCCAAACTGAGTTAACCCAGAGTGCTTTCATACTGGTAAAGTCTCAGGTAAAGCCATGAATTAGTTTCTCTGTAATCATTTCTTTATCCTCTCCATTTCAGCCTCATAGTACTTCATTCCCAGCATTTTACGTTCACAGGTGCTGAATCTGAGGATGTTGAGCCCCAAATGCAGACAGATTGAAGCCGGACAGCTGAAGAGATCACCACACTGAGGCATCCGTCCAGTTCAGCCTTCGCAGAGGTGGCAGCTACCGTGGCAGGAAGCTGAGTCATGCATAAAGGCAATCCACTTCACAGATCAAAACTGTAATACAGATCAGCACAGGTTCTGAACTGCATAGTGGGAGCCTGCAAGCTGCACGGACTACCTGCTTCACATGCAATGCAACTACGCCTGCCGCAAGAGCGGTAACCCCCAGGCAACAAACAGACAGGGTGAACAGTTGGAATTGATAGGCTGGGTCCCATTTCATTCAGCTGGGGTTTGTGAGACAATATATTCAGTTAAAAGCGGATGCTGTTGTCAACGCTGTCAAAGACAAAATTCCAAAAGAATTCAAATTATGCAAACTCAAGTTTTCAACTTAGGTAAAGAGGGCTGCCAAAAAGAGTCTTAAAAAAACACTGCATTATGGCTGGCACGGTAAAGGGGTAGATCAATGAGCCTCATCTTCCAAAGAAGCTGTCTGAGAAATTTATTGATGACAACACTAAGGCAGAAGCAATATGAAGTGAGAGTCTCTGCATCCTTACCAGGAGCTGCTGCTTCCACAAGCAAATTCGTATTTAAGAACTGCCTAGTACTTTATGCTGGAGACAGCCTAGCTGAGAGTTAGTCCCAGCAAAGTACATAAGACGTAATTCAGCCTACACTATAAATCATTTCCTCCGTGCATTCATTAACTGTCTGCAGCCTCAAGGAGCTGCTTTTCAGCTCTGTATTAGAGAAATTACCTGTTCATGACACAAGCCAGAAAAAGGCGCGTCTAAGCACATTGGCTATACAAAGGGTAAGTGAAGTGTAGATAAGACCAATAGTTTTGCAAGCAGTGACATATATGAAGCCTCATTTCCTAGGGAATTGCACCTCATGACTGTCAAGATTTTTTAACTGAATTATACCAAAGCTTCAGGCTTGTCTTAAACAGAGCATCAGAAAATCCACAGAGAAGAGAAATATGCATGTCTACCATGAAAGGCTTCAAGTGAGATTTGCTCCTTATTGGACACCACTGAATCCTACAGGAATATACATTTTGATTGAAAGGGGGATTTTCCAATTCCTAGGCATTCAGTTCCCAACACGGTGCCACAACCTCTCTGTCCAATGTTGACATTTCAGTATTAATGCTTGTATTTTTCCTCTTTCCTCCCCTGCCCAGCTATGTTCACAGAACTTACAGGGAATGTTATCTCTTTGAGAATTAGTGTCTTAAAATTTGCCCCTTTGTTTCATTTGGTTGAAATCGGCCCAAAATTTATGGGGTGCAGAACTAATCAAGCAACAGCAAGCAAACAGCAACAAAATTACTCCCTTATACTCACATGCAAATGCACACGGGATACAATTTTGCATATGCCTTATTTCTTTAAGAAATCAGGATTAAAAAAAAAATTGCTCAGCAATACTTAAGGAACCCATCTGGCTGTCACCTTCGCTTCTGAAAAAGAGCTGAGCAGTTTGCTTTTGCCTACTTTAGTAGCATTACCTCCCTGAAAGCCAGCTCAGCCTCCCCTGTTGCTGACACTGCCTGCCACAGCGGGCAACTCGTCCGGCAGAGACCGCAGCAGGGCAGGGGGGAAAGCAAGCCAGTACCGAGAGGACGTGGGGGGAGAAAGACCTCAGCTCTTAAATACCGTGTGTAAATACACAATAAGGTTGTTTTATATACATTAGGCATAGCGTGTTAGGTATTTTAGTACGTGTGGATACACAAACCAGCTTTGTGTCGGATATACCACATGAAATAGCCTGTATAGACACTACCCGCATTAAGGACTCTTATCTCCAGCCTTTGAAGCGTACAGAAACACCTGCAAACCCCTCTGTCGAAGTCTGCGTCTCCCTCCCAGGAAGGTATTCATTCCCACGGCCAACAGACCCATCAGGCTAACTGAGGCCCCGGGCCCACCCCTCCCCTGCCCCCCCAGCCCCTCCTCTCCGCTTCGCTGCCAGGTCCCTGCCTGCCCGCCCCTCCCTGGGAGGTTTCTAAACTCCGCGGCTCGCCCAAGGCCCGCCGCCCGCTGAGGCTGGGGCCGCCGCGCCGCGCCGCGCCGCCACCCGCCAGCGGGGACCGGCCCGCCGCCCCCGCCCGCCCCGGCGCACGGCGGAGCCGCGGCCCGACCCCGCCGCCCTCCTGAATATTTCATCGGCGCTGCCCGACGGGATGCCCCGCCACTGACTGCTGCAAAGGGACCGCATCCCGCCGGCTGCTGGTCTCGCTGCTTCCTTCCTCTTTCATTCTTCAACCCGGGGCTTTTCATTTATTCCGATAAATAAATAACTGATTAAAAAAAGAAAGAAAAAGAAAAAAGCAGCAAGAGCATCTCTTTTGTATCTGAGCAGGCGGGACTCCTGTGCAGGCGATTACCGAATGAAACACAAGAAGGGCTCTGAACTCTTCGGAGCCCGGAGGATGAGCCGGCAGCAGTTCTCCTATAAAAATCCGGTCCCGGGGCCGTGACACACTCGGAGGAGGGAAGGCGCCGTCGGCCTTGCCGGAGACCTCCCTGCGTTGGACGCCGCAAACCCTCGTGGGCGGACGGGCACCCCGAGCGACTCGCCGGCCCGACCGCGCAGCGGCTCTCCCGGCGCCCGGCCTCCCGCTGCTCTCCGCGGCGGCCGGCGGCCGCGGGCGGCGCCGGGGGGGGGCTGGCTGGCTGGCTGCCGCCGCGGGGCCGCCGTCCCGCCGCCTCCGCCGCGCCCGGCACCGCTCCGCCGCAAACTTTCTTCCCGCGCCCTCCCCGCCGCCGGCCGCCGCTGGGGAGCGGCGCGGCGGGGCGGCCGCCGCCTCGCCTCCTCGCTGCCCCCGCGCTCCGGCGCCGGGCGGCGGCTCCAGCCCCAGCCGCGCCGCCGCCGAGGAGGCGGGCGGCGGCCCCGGGCAGCCGGAGGGTCCGCATGGCCGCTGCCGGCGAGCCGGTGGCGAGCGCCGCTGCCGCCGCCGCTGTCCTGGGGCTGCCCTGAGCCGGGGCCCGGCGGCCGCCTGCGAGGATCGCCCTGCAGCGCGGCGGGATGTGGCCGGCCGGGGCGGGCGGCAGGCTGCCCTGCCCGCGGGACGCGGCGCTGCGGCGGGCGGCCTTCTCCGGCAACCTCTCGGCGCTGCCGTCCCACCTGGTGCCGAGCGGCAGGAGCGTCCGCGTCTTCATCAGCGCCAACCCCGAAGGTAACCCGCGGCCCGCCGGGCCCCGCCGCCCGCCCCGCAGCTCCCCCTGCCGCCCGCAGCGCCCGCGCCGCTCCCCGGCCCCGGCCGTCGCCGCGGCGCTTCCCGCCGCTCCCGGGCGGCGCCGGGCGCCCTCGCTCAGGGGGTCCGCGGCGCGGCCGAGACCGGCTCCTCGTCCCTCCCCCCGCAGCGGGCCCCGAGGGCCGCCAGGGCGGCGCGCTGCGGGGAGCGGGGCCGCTCCGCCCCGCCGCCGGGCGCCGTGTGGGGCGGCGGGGCGGGGCGGAGCAGGCGGTGTGGGGCGCGGGGCGAGGCGTGTGGCGGCGGCTGGGGCGGCTCGCTCTGCCGAGTGTCGGTGTGCGAGCTGGCGGGGGGGGGGGGATTGGTGGGCCCCGATATACTCCGCTCCTGAAGTTTTATGCCCATAAATGACACCTCTGAAACGCACCGGGGGGGGGGGATACGTGGTCTCTCTTTTTTGCGGTGTCGGAGCAGCAGGGCACGGGGGGCTCGGGACATGGAAACGGGCTAGCCAAGGGGAAGCTTTTGCGGGGGGGTGTTTCGTGGAGCTTTCCTGGGGAGGCTGGTTAACAGAGTTTCCGATTGATTTCATAGCAGAGTAAAAGCAGGTCTCAGCCGGCTGAGGCTACAGCAACGGTGATCCTTTGATCCCGGTCACACTCTGCTTCCAAGGAAGCATGCACTGAGACCTGCAGTTTTAGCTTGATAAAGTCGGGATCGCATACTCGGTATCTGAACTAATTAGGCATCCTGCTACTTAAAGCCTATTTTTAAAATTACCCTTTGATATGAGGAATTTGCATACATTCAGGAGCTGTCATTCCCACTCGTAAGATTTAAGTTGCTGAAGCATATTCCCACTTGAAGCACGGAAATAATAAATTAAGCGTTCACACCTATGACTTTTCTTGTCTGTAAAAATGAGCCCACTGTATTCACAATTCGCTTTCACACCACCACCCACCACCTTCTCCCCCAACATTTCTAATTCAACAATACTGTCAGCTTTTATGCAAACATCAGAGATCTGAAAATCATGCCTGAAATGACAAAATAGTTTGAATTTTGAAGTGAAAATTGTCTTGGCACCAGTACTTACGGGAGTATGAGAAATAGCGCTCACAAGCAAAAAAGTGGGCATAGTGCTGCCTTGAAGAATTCCCACACCTCCAGGTCTTCTGAGTTGCTCTCGACACAAGGAAACTCTCAGCTCTCACATCCGACATTCCTGTTTGTTTAAAAAGATGCCATTCTTTAGGAGGGCATGAAAATGCTTGCAGTTTATTGTTGCAATCTAAGCAAAGATATATAAATAGCGATAATTGAAAAAAATGTTTATTTGGCTCTGGAAGAAAATTAGTGTGGATTTTTAGAAGATATGTTATTCATTAGAAATGGATTTCTGCCAGCCTCGCCTTAACTGTGGAGCTACTGATGCCTCCGTTATTTGACGTGAATGGCATTTATCATCAGGATAGCTTGGTATGTTAGCTAGATATTTGCTAAAATAAAAAAACAAACAAAAAACCCCCCACTAAACTCATTCTAAAAGTTGGGGTTTGAAGCCATATATATCCATTTGCAGGATTTTACCCTTGCATTGTTATTTCAAAATTTCAGCTTTAAAAAAACATTAAGAGGAAGAAAATAATTTGGTCAGTTTAGGATTATTTATATCAGCCTCTTTGTAGGATCACATGGTCACAATGATTAACACTTCTCATGTCCAAAATTTCATTGTCAATATTGCTCCTGCTTTCAGAAATGATAGTTTGGGACAGAAATTTCAGAGTGGTTACAGATTTTGATTATGAACATTTAGGGACTCTAAATGATGAGAAACCACCTTGACTATTTACCAGTGATACCACTGGCACAGAAGTGTTACTTCCTGCATGTGACCTTAAAAAAAAGAGTGTATGGATAAACAAGAAAAAACAGCCTACAATTGGATGTAGATACCATCTAGTAAAGTACTTAGAAATAAATATGCTGTTTGCAAAATACCTAGAAGAGTTCACAATGCAAAAGTTGTGGAAAAAAAGGTTAACCTTTTCCAGCTTATTAAACTATTTAGCATATTTAAGCCCCAAGCCACAATGTATATTTGCATGACTAAGGCCTTTCTTGTTAATTTTCAGCATATCAATACAGTTTATACCCATTCTTGGTGCAGAGCATTCCTGAAAGGGGCAGACCGGGGCACCAGAGAAACTTAGGGATTAATCCTGCTAGCAGTCACAGGAAAACTTTATCTACAACTTAAAGTGTACAAACTTAAAAGTAGTTTTCTTGAATTATATCAATTTAATAAATGTATATTGCAGAACTATGGTAAATCAGTGTTTGGGCTGTTCTTTACGAACATACTTTAGTATGATTGAAATATATTATGGTTTTATTATGCAACTAGGAAAACAATTATTTGTAAAATTTCTTAAACAGAAATCCCTAAAAAAAAAACCAAGGGGCGACAGTGAGCATGGGTAATAGGAACAAAATTGCTTCATTTTACAGTCTCATTTTCTAGAGGAAATTTTGAAGATAAGTGAAACTGTATGTTCCCCCTAGTAGTTAACAGTATTGTCTTGCTCAAATTGTTGATATCAATTAATCAATCCTCATATCACTCAAGATGATTGGATCTTTAGAGACATTGAAGTTGCTTTATTATTTGAATATAAATAAGTTTTTTCTCATTTCAGTAGATATGAGCAATCAGACATATTTTAAATATGTATTTTGGCTAAGAGAGGTTGAAGACTGCTTTAAATAATTTCTTGGTTTTCTCAAGGTATTTTTATTGCTTCAAAGTGATGAGGCAAGTAAGTTATATTCGCCTGATTGTAATAAAGGTTTTTACTGTTTCATGTAGAAACCTGTGGACTGTAACAGCAGTCAGTTAATGACAGTTTCTCTGCTACTCAATAGTGCCTGTATAGATGCCTGCCATTAACATAGAGTTCATATTAAATACAACAGGTATGAATTTCCATATGGTCCTGTTACATGGAGCTGTGACATCAGCCCCATATAGGTTCAGAACATTCCAATGATTCTCATCACTACTTCAAACAGAAAATTATTTGAGTTGCAAAGTTTGCTACTTCAAGAAATTATGTGGTGATACAAGGCAATATTACAAGCCCTGGTTGAAACTGATGCCTTAACTGGAGTTAGGAATTTGTCTTGAAAATGAAATCCTGTGAGTTGGAACATACAGTCAAAACTCTGATAATTTTAAATTCTCTTGGCTCTTCTGAAAGTTAGGAAGTTAGCCCTTTGGTAGTTTGACTTAAGGTCCTGTTATTGCTTCAATTAGTTAAGACATTGATCGGTTTTTACTCTGAGCTCTTTAAGTTTCAGTTGTGAAGGTGCCTTTCACATCTGTAATTTAGCAGAGGCAAATGAGTGCACTGATGTGGGATATGTATAAAACCAAATACTACACACAGGTGGTTCCATTGAAGACAGGATGATAATACCTTTGTATAGCATCTGAGTGTGTCCTGACATAGGTGGTGTTAGCCAGTCTTATCTCAAAGTGTAAACAGGGTTGCATTTAGCACTTCACATGGTAAGGATGCTCCCTTTTCCATCCATTATTTCAGCTGCATACTGCTCGCTGTCATCTGGGCAGCACCTCTGCATGCTTCCTAAGTTCCAACATAGGATTGCTTTTTCTCGATCTTGACAGTTAATACTTTTTAGCCATTCAAAACATTTCTGTTGTACAGAAACAATTGTGATGAGATCATGAACAAGCTTTGTTTTAACAGCCCTTTTTAATACAGAAGGGCTATGTTCCTCATGGTTTCTGTGCCTCCAGTACCCATTTTTTAAAACTATAAAACCAACTACATATAAAAATCCTAACTAATACTAGTTTTGGCATGATTAATAATCTTAAGTATGAAGTCCTATGTATACATGTACGAATGTAAAATGGAGAGCTTATTCTAATAGAAGACACTACCAGTATTACCACCACTTTAATGCCTCCATTGTACAAGGACGGTATAAAACTAACCTGTACAGTTAGAACCTCACCAGTTTCTCCATAGATTGCCTGAGTGACATTTCTGTGTCTTACACTATGGAATGAGTTTGAGTTTTCTTGAGTTATACAGTTTTTCTAACTTAGTTTATTTCCATTGACATGCGTCATCCAGAACATTGTATTCATTTGAAAAACACTTAATTCTGATAAAGTACAAATGTTTGATGCTCAATTTACATATTTTCTCCTGATACATAAAGCAAAAATCTCACCTGCAGTTAGTTTTGCTGACTAGAAAAGGATTATTCCTATAAATAATGGTTGCAGAAATGGGTCTTACCAATGTTTTTGTTTGGACCTGTTGTTGTAGGCTGCTTTGCTGGCATTATATGTATTTCTATGCATGTTGATGTACATGTGAAAGAAAAAAAAGTTATATGCATTTGTAGTTTAGTGCTACTGAACATGAGGGTGGATAACTCATAACAGATGAAGAATTATGATTGCTTTAATTACAAAGTTATTGCCATATGTGATAAGAGAAAGGTATAATTTTGCATTCTTAGCATGTTCCAGGTGTATTATATTATTTTTACCTGAAATGTTGTTTCTCTTAAGAAAAATATCATTGAGGAAATGTTAATGTGGAAAAATACTCAAAACCCAGAATAATGCTTAGTTAATGATGGTCCTTTTTGGCCAGCCCCAAAATACCATATGGTGTCCCTACTTGGATACATTGCATGAAGATCTTTTTATAAAGACAATTTTATATAATCTGGATGGAATTTATTCCTTAGCTAAAGGACAACACAGATGTTCAAGTGTACGAAATTGCAAGGGAGGTGTTGCGGAGATGTGCAGACAAATAACTTCAGGACTTTTTTTATGCTAAGTGTTAGTTCTGGTTACCTAACTTCATACCTATTTATGGTTTTACGTGACGCACATCACTGTAGTGTTTAAGAGCTACAAACCAAGCTACACTTGGTTAAAAAAAAAAGAAGTTCAATAGTTTTAGAGATGAAGTTGAATATCTCAGAGTTTGGGAAAGCAACATGGTTCAAGTACCTGGGTTTGGTATGGGCCTTGATTTGAAATATGTCTTACTTCAGGAGGCCCAGAGGTCAGAGATACCTACAGTTTATTAGGTTGGAAAGAAGCCTGCCATTTTCAGTATTTCTGCCTCCATGTGAAGTCTTCTCTTTCCTCTTATGCCACAGAACAACTCCGTTGTTGGTGTGGTTGAGCAGAAAGCAAGATCTGACTCTCCTTGAGACTGTATGACTGAGTCTCATGTAGGCTTTAACTTTTTTTGCAAGGCAGAGCTGGTAGATCTCAAGCAGAACCAGTGCGAGATGACATTTTGCTGAGCAGATTCTCAAGCCTTTGTTCCTGTTAGAGGAAATGATTGTTTTGGGCTAGGATGGAGACTGAATTGAAGTTTATTCTGCCGGACAGATAAACTTGAGAAACTGTTGATAAACTGTATGAAAAGAAGTGCTCTTCTTGTCCCCCTGTTCTTTTTGTGGACTCTTTGCTTATGCAGCCTGGTGGCTGGGCTAAGGATTTGCTCTAAATGTACCAAATATGCAAGTGGAAACATTGAAAACTTTTGTTTCATTTTCAACAAAATTTTTCATTCACATACTCAAAAGGTAGGATATGCATTTGGGGAACAAGATTAAGGTCAAGAGGTGGTGGTGGGGGGGTGTTAGTAAAACAGCAAGCTATTTAGTTTGTTGGGTTTGTTCTTTCTTTTTGATACTTGGAAATAAGCAAAATTACCTGAAACCCAGTCACCCTCCCACTAAGCAGCATCTGGAATTATCAGCTCCAAAAGTTTGGATTAGGTATTTACCCTATCTACTTAAAAAACAGCACTTAAAATTTTTAACCACATGACCATTCTTTTTTAGTTTAAAAAAATGTTATGAAATTTGTATTTTTCTGTAATTTTTATATATGTGTCTGTAGTGTGCATGCACACACATACACACATATTGTATAAAGTAGTATAAACTGTATAAAATGGTATAAATGGATGTATAAAACTCAAGCTACACTGTCACAGACTATTTTCAAACTTGCTGTTAGGACCTCTTTTGAGAACTGAGTATTTATGCTCAAAGGCCATCACTCAAGGTTGTAATTCTAGCATTACTGAAGAACAGCCTAGGTTTTGTTAAATGCTATTGTAAAAGTAAAAGCTTTACAGAGGAGTTTAGATTTTATCCACAAGTAAACATTCGGGGTTGTATGGACCTGCACTTTAGGTTCTATGGCTGTTTTTCTTAGCATTGAAGAAATAATATTAAAACAGAGCAGAACCTACAATTTCTTTTCTTCCTTTTTAACTTTGCAAATATTGCTTTATTTCTTATATGTATTTGCATGCTAGACGAGTTCCATATATTGCAGTTTATGTATATATACATACATATATATGCATGCATCTTTTCATTAAACTAGAAATACAGAGCAGTCAAGATGTGCGTAGGACACCAGAGCGTGCCTTGTTCTTGTGTAAAGTGGTCATCCTTTCAATGGCCGTCAAACAGGAGTTTGCAGTCCCTGTACACTTGACACAGTTTCTAAGTACAGTGAGGGACAGTGAAACACTTGTGCAAATTCCAAGTGATATTAATTTCTCAAATAATATGTTAGATGATGGACAGCAGCAGTATTGAATCGAGTCCTTACTGTGAACCGTTCCCTCAGCAAGGTATAAGACCTAGCTTGAAATGAGAGGCAGCACCGTGCAGGCAGCGTTGCAGTGCCTTCCCCCATCAACACAGGGGAGCTTCTTTCCTGCCTGATCAAGGGCAGCGCGATGACCTCTCAACTGAGCAACAGTCTGCTGTGCAGCAAACTAACGAGGATTTCCGAGGCTGTGTTTCAAGGAGATGACGTGTATTCTGTGTGGGACTTGTGTAACCGCATAAGAACAGTGTAGTACAAAGGGTACATAACTTGGCGTCCTATCTCTTAAGCTTACGCAGCAGAATAACTCCTTTTAAGAAACTTACATACATGACTATGTGGGCACATGCAAGTGTCCACAGATGTGTAAACACACAAGAGAAAATCCTACATTAGACTTTAAGTTTTGTTTGGAGAATTCTAAAATATTTAT
The DNA here is from genome assembly GCF_900496995.4 of Aquila chrysaetos chrysaetos. NCBI lineage: Eukaryota > Metazoa > Chordata > Aves > Accipitriformes > Accipitridae > Aquila > Aquila chrysaetos. The sequence goes on from NC_044004.1 coordinate 25,324,892, forward strand.
TATGGAAAGAAAACTTTAGATCAAGGAGTTACTGAACTCTAATTCAAGATATGAGGGCAGCGGCAATTTTTTTCATCTGAAACAAATGAAATTTCTTTGGATTTTCATCTGCTGAAAGAGTATTTTATGATAAGATATCCTTTCAGGCTGCAGTAATAATCCATTAGTAATATTTAGCTACCGGTAATTTAAGGTTTTAATATATTGAAGGTGGTAGATATAAATATAACGTAGTCATAGATCGTCGTGTGTATGGAATACAAAGAAATCTGGCAGGTTTTAATATAGGCAGTCCCGTTCAAGACAACTGCTTTATCCCCTTACTGGAATTTTAATTAAAGAAGGATAATAATAGATAGAATTAGAGAACCCGATTTAATCGTGGTTGTGCCAGTGCAACTCTAAAATAACTCCACTGGCCTGATGCTACTCTTACTAATTTAGGTTTTGTATCAGAGACAGGCTTTTACTTACAAAATCTTTAGTCAAAAGGGGAGTAGTCCTAAATGACAGGTAGCTGAAAACAAGGAGTGTAGCAAGGTAAAGAGGAGGAAGCCCCGAGTCAGTGCAGAGTACCATGTGCATGCTGCTGTGTTGGACAAGGAGGAGGTGTACCACATGCAACTCTTGTAAGCCACCCCATCACCACCATACTTACATGCCTGCCTCTATCTTTGTTTGACTTGGCCTTAAACTCCCTCTATAAGCATCTGCTATTGCCCATTGTTGGAGACAAGACGCTGTGCTGGACAGACCTTATGCCTGACCAGCTGCAGTCATTCTTGTACAGAATCTCCATCTAGAGAGAAAAAGTCACCTTCACAGACTAGATTTAATCAGGCTGTTCAAAATACACTTGGTGCCACAAACTGGAAAGACTAGCAAATGGCAGGACTTCCACACTGGACTTAATCCAGAGTCATGCTGTTGCTAAGTATCAGTTACTGGGACTGATCAAATAGCTAAACAGATCAGATTTCAAATTGTCAGAGCCTGACAAATACTCTTGTACAACCTGCTCCTAGTGTTTGCTTGGGGTGGCACAGCTGCAGTCTTCAGTATAGTAACATGCCTCTGTGGTATGATTAAACACTTCAAAATGTTTATTAATAGAGTCCATTTCACCCTACTAGCAATTGAGTACCTTTGCAGTCTCACCTATGCTTTATAAATCTCCAGCTTTGTCCTCCAAATCTCTGATACCTGAATCAGGTATTGAGACATGTAGTTATAGTGTATCTATGATACATAGCAATGTTTTTTGTAAAATTATTATTTAGAGTCTCTAATTAGTAACATTTTACAAAACATTAAGATGAAACGAGAATTAATGACTAAGAGCCCTGTCTGGACAGCTTTAGTTTCAGAGAGCTCCCCAACTGTAGTGTTTGCTATTGGCGGGCATTTCTGAAGCCTAGACCCTTTGATGTGTTCGTATTATTAAAGAGCATTTGCATTTCTTAGAAGCTACAGCACTTCATAAAAGTACAAAATAGATATTCAGAAGCATATAGAAGTTCAAAGTTAAAAATCATTAGCAAAATAAATGGCTTGTGCAAATCCTCCAAAACCCCCTTTTAGCATAGTGGTTTCAATATACATTATCTGTTAGTTAGCATTGTTTATTTGCATTGTACAAGATTGATGCCTGGCCATGCAATGTAGGAAGAAATGACTGGCACTTTAGAGTATGTGTAACAGAAGCCCTGACACTGCCTGAGCTTACACTCCGTGTTTACTCACAAGCGATCTCACTGACTGGATTTTATTAGATGAAGATTACTTTTAAATTATTGAGAACCATCAAATAACCATGTGGGTTTGATATTTTCAGATGAGAGGAGTTATCCATATTTGTAGAGTTATGCACATCAGCTATTATATGAAGATAAACGAGAAGCAAATGCAGTAAGATTGGACTTAGTGAGTTAGACCAAGGGAGCCCACTACTTCTCTGACCCTGGCATTTTCAGATGCGTGATGAAAGAATAAGAGATTACACCCGGGACAAAATTATAAAGATTGTATCTTTGTGTTTAATAATCTGTGAGGTCCTTTGGTTCCATTAATTTATCTAGTTGCTTTACTAATTAGTCAATAGTCTTGGTACTTAGAAGAACCTTTCAAAGTCTTGAGATAGATTATTGCGCAGTCAAATGCCTAATCCTAACTTAAGTGGGAATTTTGTATGAACAAGACCATGCGTGTTCAGCCAAAGAGATCTCAAAAACCAAAAGTGGAAATATCTATGGAGTAGGGTATCTAAAAGCAGATCTCCCTAAAAGAGTAACTTTATCCAAAACCATAATTGTAATGATCCGTTTTTGTCTGTCTGTAGAAAGAGAGGTTAGCTGTGAAGACCTAGTTATCTGAATGTCCTTATTTCCATGGGTTTATTAAAATGGAGCCATACTAAGAAATAAATAAGGAAATGACGTGTTCAAATAATCTAAGGTATGGAGTCTAATCTAAAGGAGTGCAGTGTGTCATGCAGGACTCTAAGGGTTATTTTATTACCAAGAATTTTCCACACCTACTTATGCGAGCATGACACAGCTAGAGGATCTTGCTTTACTGTCATAATCAAACATAACATAAATCATGTATGACTGCTTTACTAGTGATTTTCTTAAAATGAAGGAATTAATCTTTTTATTTTTTTGTACCTACTGTTGTTTAATAAAGGCCCCAAAAATTCTAGAAAAGGGGAACAGAAGAAAAATATTTTCTTACTTGATAATGGTCCTGATGGCTAGATTCATAGTCTGTACTGTTCTGGCAAGACAAAGTTATTTGTTCTGAAGAAAACACCTATTTTTCTCCTTCATTTTCCACCCTATAATATTTTTGATAGCTCAGATACTGAGAGCAGTGAGCAGTGATCTTTTTAGGAGTGGTTACTGGAAAATACTAGGAGAATGATAAAATCATATTATTGTTTGAGAATGGTCTTGATTTGCTTATACATTTATTGGATTGCATTTAAATGTGATGAAGAATTATGCAGTGCTCTTGAAGCCAGTTATTGAAACATTCCTGTTTATGTGATCGTTAATTTGGTATATCAAGACACTAGCAAAGTCTGTATGATGATTTACTTTGAAATGCAAGTAATTTGCAACATGGGATTATAAAGAATTAAGCAATCTTTGGTGAGCAAAATGAGTGCCATTGAGTTAAATGACATGCCATTTAAACCAGGTATATGTGGCCATAACAGAGGTCCAAGGGACCTTAGGCAGTTATTTCAATAGTCAGTTATTGTGCAAATCACAGACCAGGAGGCTGGAAGGGACCTCTTGAGGCCTTCAGATCTGTCCTCCTGCCTGAAGCAGGATCAAACATACCTGTGCCATTCCTGACAGAGGATTGTCTAGCTCTTCATGAGCTGTCTCCAAACCAGTTAAGAAAATACACAGGAAAACAGACTGTACAGCATACTGCTGCAGTATGTCTTTGAAAGCACAATGGGTAGTGCTTGCAGCAACATACACAGGCACAAAATAAGCTCAGTAGTCAATAATAATGACCAAAGGTAAAAGATTTCCCTGAAAATTTCCTTGCTTAGAATGAGTTTCAGTAACTTTCACTACTGTATGTCATTATTCATAAATTTCTCAAATCCAGTTTCTGCCTCTTCATCCTTTTACCATGTCAGAAAGCCGATCTATGCATCCGTGCAAAAGATAGATAATATAAAGCAATAAACTCCCATAAAGATTATTTTACCATGGATGTATGTCCTGCAGAGGCCTGCTTGTTTCAGGTGAAGCTTTCCTGCACATGAGGCATTTATGAACTGTCCAATAGCTCATGTTACAGCTTTTCCTTTGGTGGTTTATTTATGAATGGGAGGAGGAGGCTCATTTACAGGACTTCTCTTATTTACCTGGTGAGTTATTCTCATGTAGGATATTCATTATATTTCAGATTAATATCATTCGGTCACATTTGTTTAATGTCAGTCAATGAGTTTAAAATCTTTTTCAAAACCGAAGACATGTAGAAGACACAGATCATCATTTATTCCTCCTTTCTTTAGAAAACAGAGCTAAATATGCAAATGACCTCCTTACACTCCACCTGTTTTAATTATGAATGTTCTATTTTATACTTTCTATAATCAACCATGTATAATACTATATAATTCTATTGAGGAATTCCATTGCTGGTATATTGTTCCAGTGTTAATACCACAGTCAGCTTCTCATAGTCATTATGTAAAATCAAAATCATTTCAAATAAAAGAAATGAGATCCTCAGTTGTGGATTCAGTTGTGTTTAACTATGTAGTTGTGGAAGGTAAAAGATGGCTTGCACATGTTTTTATCTGTTCTCTGGCCAAGGGACAAATACCTTCACAGGCACTGAGAAAGACTGATAGTGTCTGGCAGTGCAAGAAATGGAAATGAAGTCAAGTCCACCCTTTCAGCCATCTTCTACACTGCCGTTCAAAGTATAGCATCACAGAAGATCTTTATCCTCCCTTAAAGGTAATTATAACTCATTGGGTATCATTATTGTGAAAATAACAGCAAAGAGTTGGGGAAGATGGCTAAAGTAATTTGAAAGTACTAATTTGGAAGACTGTCTGTAGTTCAGTCACCGATTGATTAAATTGGTATGCCAGTTCTGGAAGTTCTTCAAATACTGTTTTCTGTATCACACTTGTGAAAGGTATTTGTGAGCAATTGAACTCAGTTGTTCCAAGTACATCTGCTTCTAAAATGGAGCAAATGACAGGAACATGTATTGTCATTTTTCAATTACTAATGCCTAAAGATTGTTAAACTGCAAATTTACTATTACCTTAATATATATAATCAACCAAATGTGGTTAGCAAGCAGAAGAAATTAATAAAATCTGGAACAAGAAAACAGTATCTAGTAAAATCAAGGCATCAGAAAAATATTTGACTCATAAAAACAGATACATTGTAGAATTTATTAAAAATGGCCTTTCCAACTGGATTATATAATCTTCACTAAAAATAATGCTTAGATGAATCATTAGAATTGGAAAGAGTAAGGGAGAACAGAGGTAAGATAGATCACTCTTCCTTTACATGTCAGTCACTGTTTTCCTCTCAGACATTACATAATCCATCAAAATGAGCCAGTTTTGTAAATTATTTGGTCATGTTCAATGACTTTTAGCACAGAGCCCACCTGGAATTCTCAGTTTTAAAAACTGTTGTACTGCAGTGCCTGTAAGTGGGTGGTTATAGCTAAGTAGAAGTTGTCTGTTGGTATGTGAAATCGTCCTGTAAGAAATCAGTTGAGATTCTCTTACTTAGGCAAGGCATGGTTGAGTTTCTGGCATCCCTCCCTCACGTAGTCCCGTTGTTCTGGGCTTAATGCCCTCTTGCAGCTGCTCTCCTTTGCTGGGATTGTCATTTAGTTTCTTCATCTTCGATAACTGTTTCTACAGCAGCCAAGAACTATTCTGACTGTGCAGTGATGTTATTTAATAGTCCTCTCCATTTAGCATCAAAAAAAAAGTCTGTTGCAAAGAAAACTCCTACTTTGTTGATGCAGACTTACTGCACTGATAGCAAGCAGCACCTCTCACTTCTTCTGTGGGTGTCTCTGCACACCCACAAGTGTTGGGTTCAAGACTTTTTCATCTTCTGGCGTAAAAGCCTTCACATCTTTCACTTGAAGCCCATACAATAGGCTACATTTATCAGTCATGCTTTTCCAGCTGGACTGACTGACTTCAGCAGTTTTGTAGTGACCCAAACCGTGGCCATGTTCCACCAAACTTACTTAAGGAAGAATACGACCTGGATTAGAACTTTGTGACTTGTGAACTTAAATAGAACGTTTAGAGAAGGGAAGGGCAACTTTACCGGAGAGCAAACAGTGCTTGCAGAGCTCTTCAATAGCTTTGCAGCGCTGCCAGATGTAAAGTCACATAGGTGTGTTTATTGGAATTTCTTCAGAACGAGGTGTATTTAATGGGCCTGCACCAGCCTGTACTGTGAAATACACGTGTGCTTTTACAAGCCTTGCTTTCTCGTGGCTTTTTGTGGCTTGCCTCTGCTTTCTGCCTTCTCAAAGCCTACAACATACTACTTCATTTGCTTCCAGCACTTGAATCTGCAGTTCAGTTAGGAGGCAGAATGTCTGTGACATCCCGTTGCTTTATTGATTGCCACTGCCTCATTACCTCAAGTGCTTTAGTAACATACCCTGATTGTTTTCTCTTTGCTCTAGTGATGTCAGAAAAAAACCAGTAAAGCTACTGCAATACATACAACTTAATTGTTAAAAATATTTTCCAGTGTTGTACAGCTATTTCTCTGCTTTCTAGGTAATTCCATAATTTTTTGAAGTGTGAGTTGACACCTCTAGATGAATTAGTAGGATTTTTGCATGTATCTTTTTTACTGCACTGACCCTTTTTATGTTTTCTGTTACGCTTTTTTGCACAGCTCACCCAGAAGTCCTCTTTTAGATTTCAAAAGAAGTTTTTCTTTCACGTTAATTTTGATTATAGTTGCAAATTCTTGTCCTTGCAGGCTTTGCTGTTTTCCAGTGCTTAGCTGTAATAAGCTTTGGTGTTCTGCAGAGATAATTTTCAGACTTAATTTTGGTGTCTCTAAACGTGCTGTGTCTTCAGTTTCTCCTGTCACATCATTTAATTGTATGACAATAATTGTTTGTAAATCATCATGTTTTCAAGAGCTTTTCCTAGTTTGCTTTATTGAATGAAAGAATTAGATTTTGTTGAATTCTTCCACTTGTGCAGTTTGCAGAATGCAAAATTCTCTCCCTGTAGAGATTCTGCCTTCAGCCCATGGTGCCACTAACGCTCCCACTGTGCATTGGCATTTGCATGGAGATGCATTTGCATTTGCAGTGTTTGTCACAAATCACAGTCAAGGGATGCAAGGACACCTAGGCACCCAAGCTGCAATCTAGGGACTATTTGCAGATTTGGGAAACAATTCCAAGTCAGCCTAACTATTCTTTTTTCTTTAAGAACATCTACATGTAAGGGTGAGGTTTTCCCAAGAGGTAATGTGAGGTTCATTATTAGGATACATTATGAGATAAAATTCTGCTTCAGAGTCCTCACCCATACCATACCCTCTAGATTTAATGAGTATGTAGTGTTTGATTATTTATTTATTTATTTATGGACTGAAGGATTTCATCCAAACTCTGTGGAAGTCAGTAAGGTATCAAAAAGTACTGGGTTTCAATACATGCCACAAATATAGAACTTCATTTAAGATCTACTGAGATTAACAGCTCTTTCCATTAACTTCACCAACCTTTGGATCAGAATCCAAATTTGTTTCATGTAAGCATATTGTACGCATAATAAAACTCAGAACTCTCAGCAACCAACATTTGTTTTAAATTGGGAACACAGTCACGTGTGAATAATCAAAAGTCTTTTGATATTTAGATACAGGAACTTCTTTTCACTTCTGTGTCATTTCCATACTGATATTTCCCCAAAATTCTGTATTTTAACATGAGTCTTGGCCCCATTGATCTTACTAGATGCTTCATTTTTTTATGTATACAAATTGACAACTGGGTGTTATTGTTAAGCCAATAGGTGGCACTAGTTAATCATATTAATAGTCAAGATGCAGGGTATTTTGTAAGAAAGATGTCACTGTGAAATGTGGCCAGCTATTAAGCATTATAATTAAAAAAATAATAAATGCATATTCTATCTGTGTTGTTTTAAATTTGTCATCTTACAGAACTGACAGTAGGGAACATTTCATAGAAGCAGGTTTTAAAATGACACCTCATTTTAAATCGGATATTGTTTGATTTGGGGCTACAAAAGAAGAGCTAATTGCTGCAACTAGAAGTTTTAGGCTTATAATTATGGCCTACATTTTGAATCCTGCATCAGATAGTTAGGTCTTTTGTTTTGAAAATGTGTTTGTTTAAATGTTCTGGTGTAGATCACAAATTTGTAGTCACATCCTGTCATTTCTTCACAACTGAGAGACACATTTCAGGATTACTTACTATTTTAATGTTACTTTCTGTTATTTCGTCTGATTTTCAGGCCAAGCGGCCATTCCTTTGGGCTCAAATGCTCAGCCCACTGTTGTTGTATTTATTTTTTTAAGAACTGAGATGGTTGAGGAGAGGGAGATGCCAGCAGTGTTACTCTGCGATGTCCTGGTGGCTAGAGCACTAACCTCTGAGCTGAAGGACTGCAGTCTAGGTCCTCCTTAGTCCAGCACAGTCACACACACCTTCTGCCCATCCTGTGAGAGAGCTCCCACCATCAGGCTGGGTGAGGACACACAGCTGTGTGCATCACAGTAATGTTGCAGTATTTTGCTAGTCAGAATTTATTTGGAGGGTTTCAGTCAGTTGTGAGCTTTAGTTTAATTAATGAATGGTCTTCAGTCTGTCCAGCTTCTCATTTGCCTTTTTAGCGAGCCAGTAGACACCTGAAGATTGGCAGTGTTGTTCAGGGAGGGCACACTGGAAGAAGTGACCAGACCAATCTGTTCCCATTCTCTAAAAAGAGTCTTGGGGAGCTTTGGATGCTTATTCTAATGCTCTCTAATCACAGAAACCCCAAGAGAAGGAAATTACAAGAGAGTCTATGCAGTTAATTTTCTAGGAAGGCAAGGGTACTAGGTAGCTCAAGTCTTTTTTCCCTGTCTAACCAGCTACATGATTCAAGCTCATTGCTTGCAAAGTGCTCTGAGATTCTCAGATGAAAGGCACTATAGAAAGGCAAATGACTTATTATTCTGGTATTATTTTCAGAGACAAGGTTTCTATAATATTTAGGGACATTTGTTACCTACTGGTATTCAAAGCTTTTAGTATCAGGGGTAATATACAATGCTATTGTGCATTATTAGTAAAAAAGGTAGTTTAAAAGGAATAATTCAGTTGAATAGTCTTATGTGACAAGAACATACTAGCATTAAGAGGTTTGGCAGCCACTTCCTTACTTGGTATTGCTGCTAAGTAATTTTTAACCTTATTTGCATCATATCCTTAGATAATTCAAGTACAGAAATTCCTACTGCAGTTAGTAGGCAATGGTTATAAAATACCCACATTTTTTATTATTGCAATGCATTAAAAAAAATCCCATGGCAAGAATCTGTCGTACCCATCCAGCAAATCTAAGCATTTAGAATACTTAGAGGAAGCAAATAGCTGGGTATCTTAGTGGATACCCATTCAGGACTAGATTAGAAGATACTCTATGCTCACCCAGGGCCTCAGACCTCCATAGTCGCACAGAAGACTCCAACATTATGTGATAATAAACATATCTGTGTGCATTTGTACAGGAGACTAAGCTAGCAGAGAAGTAGCCTGTGGAAAGAGGTGAGGTCAAGACCCCCAGCCAGCCTCTGTCCTGACCCACTGCAAAGCATGCGAACACCAAGCACAGGGAGGTGATACAGAAATTGTTTCTTCTGTGCGTACAAGGAGCAGCTCTTTCCTGGGTGACGGGCTGGAGATGAAACCTGCAGGCAGCTCTGTGACCCCAGAGTTCATTTCTGTGGTACCTTGAACAGCTGCAAGGGCAGCTTTGTTCTTTTTCTGCCTTGGTCCTTCCAGGTTCAGCTGCCTGCCTCAGCCTGTTACGTCAGTCAGCAATTTTCCTGCCGGCTCCTTCGAGCTGGGTAATGCTGCATTCCTCTGTCAGTCAAACTGGCAGTGCAAACACCCTCCCTGCTTAGGACTTTCCCCTGCTTGAGGGCCTTAGCTTGCATCGTGCTTGGGTAAGGTTACTCACAGGTAACATTTCTGTGAATAGACTCTCAACTTGAATGCACTGCTCCTTTGAGGGTAGTCAAGCAGGGCTCACTGTCCCCACATTGGCACCCCCTGTGCAACACATGATAACAGGATGGGGCTGAGCAACCTCCTTATTCAGCTTCATCGAGCCTCGGTTGAATTCAAGTTGTGGTGTGACTCCAGCCCATGCACATGAAACAGCCATTCTCATCACTGTGGCTGAACTCAGACCAGTACAACCACCAGCAAGAAGAGAAACTGTTTGGTCTTAGGGCACAATAACTGGTGCTTGAAAATGGGTGATTTCCATTGGGCTTCTGTGTTAACTGTTCACTTGTATATACATTTTGAAATTTTCTTCAACTAGGCTATTTTCCATGACTTATTTTATCCCAGAGATTAATGTTTGGCAACTGTTTGTAAGTACACATCATCTGTTTACTAACACAAGAACGTAAAATGTACTTTTCCCTATTAAAAATAAAATAAGCTACTTTAATAGCAGAACAGCTTGTGTTTGAAGGTCAGACTTTGGCATGGAAATAGTTCACGCTGAGAAGTAGCACCTTGGAGTACTCTAATCAAAACTGGCAGTGATTTGACTGAGCTACAAGCCTTCAGAAATCACACCTCACACAGTCGTGTTTAAACAGCGATTGCCTATTATTTGGCAGAAAGGCCGTAAATGCATATGTGGCTAATTCAGTCCAGTCTTCAGCATTACACTGGGGAGAGGGAGGGCTGCAATGGCATTCTCAGTCAGTCCAAAGTGCAGGGGTGGGCAGGATGGTGTGGTTATGGACTGGCTTAGGAGGCAACCATCTGCAAGAGTTAGCACTTGTATGGAAGGTGTGTGTTCAGCAAGTCACTGTCTTGCTCAAGACAGTGTCATTTTTTGGTTTCATTTAAATACTGGACACAAGTTTAGGGTTGGGGGTTTTTTTTAAGTCTTGTCTTATGTTTTTGCAGATGTAGTTTTATTCCCACACTTTATTATGGACTATCATTTGGATTTCAGAATATCAGAATTAACATTAGAAGGTGTATAAAGCTCATCTCACAGCCACTGTCTCATTTTGGCTGCTAGAAGAATGTCATTTAGTTAATCCATTCATCTGCAGCAGCAGCCTGGAAGGTGGAATTTGCCTGTGTGACATTTTTGTTAGGATCTGCCAGCTTCACAGATTTGCTGTCACTGTAAATCAGGTTAGATTTTATTTAATTAAACCAGCTTATCTGCCATCCATACTAATTACTGTAGTTCATCTTAACTACATGCATTTGTGTTTCCTTGAAGTTTCACAACTTACTACAAATAGAGGAATTGTTAAAATTCATTAATATAAGCACCAGACTCATTCCATTCCATTAGATTTGGAGGTAGGAATAAAAATACAAGATGGGTATGCCGAGTGTCTTATCCAGAACACAGTTCTAGCTGAAAGAATGTTTTACCTCTTTCTATTTCATTTAATACAGTATCAGAAATGTAGCACTACTCTTGCAGTGTGTTGTTTCATTTTCTGAACTAGACTCTACAAGTTATGCTGTAGGGAATAGCACCATGTCCTAAACCTAGAGCCAGTGGGGTTCTGCAGTGTAAATCCTATGGGCATAAATGGAAAGCAGCAGAATACGGTTTTATCTGTTGTATACCTCAGACAATATATTTCTCATTTATCATTCAATCACGTTTAACTCTTAACTTCTGCCCTTTTCCAATATTTTTTTTGTTCCTGCAACTTAGCCTATTTTAGTTCCCTAGTAGGACTGCTCTGCCCACTGTCACATTGATAATTTAAGTAACTGTAATCAGTAACTGTGAATTGTTTCTTCCTTAATAACAAAGCTGTAGTCATGATTAATTTCCATTTAGAGAGGCAAGAATAATTGTGTTTTAGCTCAGTAACTGAGTAGTAAGTTGGCTTTCAACAGAGTTTATTCTACTCAATAGTGAAGATACGGTGCTCTGTGTTTTTGTAGACTTGCATGCCAAAATTAACCTGTGTTAAGGCAAAGAATATAGAATATATAGTCTTCTATCACTGACTGGTCTAAGGGCCTCAGTTACTGTGAAGGTTAAAAAAAAAAAAAAAGTGAAGTATTTCAAATGAAGCAAAGTACACAGGTAGCTTTTATCACAAAGTACAGCAACACCGTGCAGTATAGTGACTCCAAGCTAGCACTGACAAAAGTTGCTTTGCAGCCAAAATAATACTGCTGCGTCGGCACAGTGCAACCCTCTGGCTAATTAGCCTTGTTATCTGTGTACTACATTCTGCAAGAAAAGGTTGACTTAGGCACTAAAGTGTGAGAGAAAATGAGTGTGGATCCTAAGGAGGGAGCAACTCATCCATCCCTCTATTCCTTATGGACTAACTCAGGCAGCTCTGGGCTGAGAGCACTGGTTTTTGCACTCCGTTCCTGAATATCTGTGGGACGTGTCTGTATTCATCCAGATCTGGAGTACACTTCTGAGGCGAATCTCTTGATCATCACTATCTAATATACTTGAACTCACATCATAGAGCGGTCTTGGCATGCATGAACTGGGTTCCTTTTGGACAAAAAACAGGAAGATAACTCCAGGATCTCACTTAATGCACTCCAAATGTTTGTGGGGGTTGAGCACAATCCAAAGTAAAATCCCCTGAAATACATATGGCATAGACATCAGGTCCTTGGCACCAGCTGTTTTAGTCTACATTTTTGTTCCCACTGGCCCACGCAGTAGTAAAAGTCTTCCCAGGCACTGTATGAGGGGCCTGGATGACTAAGACAAACCTGCTGGATCTTCTGAGAGACAGGATCACTGCTGGTTGCAAGGGGGACTTAGGAGGTCATCTGGGCTAACCTCCCTCTTGAAGTGCTGCCAGCAGTAACTTGGTCAACCATAAACTTGTCTAGTCAAGTCTTGAAATGCTCCAAGGACAGAGGAGCTTCTCCTAGTGTCCAACCTGAACTTCCCAAGCTCTAATATGTTGTTGCCTTTGCTGTACTGTCTGACACTGCCACAAAGAGCTTCGCTCTCTCATCTTTTTAAGTGCCTTAGAAGTAATTGTAGGCTGAGGTTAGGTCCCCCTTATGCTCTTCGCCAGACTAAACAAGCCCAGATCCCTCAATCTTCCCTTGTGCTCTTGGCCCCTGATCATCTCAGTAGCCTCTCCAGTTTCCTCCCGATCCTCCTCATCTGGAGCGCCCAGAGCTGGGCACAGCACGCCTGGTGCAGCCTCTTCAGTGCCAGGTAGAGGAGGGTAATAACTTCCCAAGAGGGAAGTGAGGAGAGAGGGAGTGAGGCCACGCTCCTCTGAATGTAGCCCAGAGCAGGGTCTGTCTTATTTGCAGTGTTCAAATTGGATATATAAAAGCTGTGCACTTCAGATTTACGATCTCGCCTTGAGTGGTGTGCCCACAGTCAAACAGAAAGCTTGCAATGGAGCAAGGACTTGACTAATGCTTCTAGACCATTGTCTTCAGAACACATTAGCATAGTTAATGTATTTTAAAATGTGAAATCATGAATACATAATATTGTTGCACTTCGAGAGAATGTTTTATAAAAACTACTACGCCTTTGACTCTTTTCCCCGTCAAAAGTTTGTGAAGGAAGAACTGTGGCAATTCAGATAAATTGGATGAAGCTCATGGCTGTACTTTTGAGCTTTTGTGGTATAGCCTTTTTACCTTGATGAAGATTTCACAAGAAATAATTCTCTGGAGGTGTTCTGGATTGCTTTCTGTTTATAAAAATAAATGGTAATTATACCACACATCTGTGTAATATTTCAAAGGTATATTCAAATATTAAGAAGGGTATTACGAATTTGGTGTAATTAATTAAATTACAGATTTCACACTTTCTTAGGATTGTCAAAATAAAAAATATTATAAATCTGTGACCATGATTCTATGAACAGATCTCTGACTTAGACATATCAGCTCCGGCTCTGGTAAACAAAACATTGTTAGATTTGCATACATATCTCTGGTTTACAACAGTATGGGGATTGTTAAATCGGTTTTAACCTATTGTGTTGTTTCAGTGCAGTTATACAAATATTGCTTTAACTGCAGCAGATGTTCTCCATCATTCATAAGTTGACACTTTATTTTTCATCACATGGCACTCAGATCTAGTGGTTTACAGCAGTTGAGTTTTATTTTTGAAAATAACTTAGCAACAGTGTCATCCCTCTGTGTCGTAACTCAGTCAACACTGATCGCAATCTAGACCTAGCAAAATCCATCACATACCTTAGTCTAATTGGGAAAGACAATAAAATTTATTACCTATACAAGATCTCATTACTAACCAAATTTACTTCACATTTGACAGTATGTTTCTTGACTGGTATGTTTTATAGAAACGTGTTCAGATTAACTTAGATAGACAGTACTTAATAATAATTTTGGTGTCATTGCCATATTGTACTTCATTATCAAAACACATGTAATTTTGCATGGTAGGAATAACATGATGTCAGAACTGTGCATTTAGTATGATAGCAGGAATCACCTGGACCAAAAGATACCATAAATAATGCTATTAACAGCTTTTTTCCTTTTAAGATACTATCAGATTAAAGATGCTGATGAAAGTGATAGTGTTTGACACAGTGTCATTAATTCATGTTATTGACTTATTTCTAAGTATAGAGCTCTCTTTTATCTTTGGTATATCTCTTTGTTCCATGGTGTTTCTAGTTCCTAAAATTCAGCTTCCTGAAAATTAAATAGAAGCCAAACTGATAAATTCAGACTGCTGAATTACAAAATTAATTCAGCTGCACTGTATTGAAATATGCTGCAGTATTAAGATGTGTATGAAGCCTAATGTTGGACATCAAACGCATTTATGTGTTTGTGCAACATACAGTTTGGAGATTAAATCCCAGCACTTGATTTTCATTAGGGGTGGGTGGGTGGTGTGGTGGGTGTGTATTAAGGGCTCTTTTTTATGTGATACATCTCTATGACTAAAAGAACAGAGTTCATATAAATATTGTTAGTAACATCTTTCTCCCCAATACAGATACAATAGCAGAAAGGAGTGCCCTAAGAGAACATGTGTATCCTAAGCTGAGAGAATTCTGCAGGGAGAACTATGGGCTGGAATTTCAGGTAGGTTTTGTTGTGTTGAATCTTGCATTACTTTTCTTGAAATTAACTCTATTTACAACAGATAACATTTTTAAATATCATTGGTAAAATAGAAAATAGCAAAAAATGTATTTCATATTTAATTGTACTGAACTGATGTACTTAAATTATGTTACAGGCAGATTTGAGGTAAATTCTAAATGAAAAACATACAGTTTTACAATGCCACATTGCATTGGTGGTAAAAGCAATAGGGCAACAAACTGACAACTTTCACATTAGAAACTTAATGAAACCACCACTATTTTAGATATTCAAAGTATTTAAGAAGAAATAATGTTACATTTGAATTACCGTGTTGTACTTCTAGAAACCATACTTCAGTTAATGCAACCTTTTTTTAATTTAATGTAATCATCATTGGAGTAGCAACATCTGTATATTCACATAACTGTTATATTATATCTACTCTAACTATGGGTTTGTCTTCCACTGTAATGTGGAAAATAGTTTAACCAGGTGAATATTGAAACTGATTACCAAAACGAATTGGATGTGGAACATTTCTGTTGTGATTATATACTATGGAATTTGCTTCCTTTAACATCAATTGTAAAATTCTCATTGCTTCAGTCAGTTCATGTTTTCCTTTGTGTTAGGGAAGACACAGACCCACCCACATCTTTGGTAAGAGCCAATTGGTAATAAATACAGTTGCATTTGACTTAAAACACATGAGTTTGGCATCACAGTTGAATTCACTGGTACTTTTAAGTCAGGTATATCCTATTCACAGTCCAGTAAAGTCATCCAGTAAAGTCCCGTATATGTCAGCAGGCCTGGAACTGGTTCTCTGCTAACAGAAACAATTACAGTGTGTGATGTTGTAAAAATGCTGTTCAATTTTTCAAAAATTCTCGTTCCACATCCTCAAGCCTTCCTCACATACTAGTATTAACCTGGCATCTTAGTGACCCCAAAAACTCAGCTCTTCAGAGTGTAGCTTACTCGGAAACAGCTAATGCCTTTTATGCAACATCCTGTTCCTCCCAGTGTATTATTCTTGATGCACATGCAGCTGGTTTTTAATCAAAATAACAAGTTCTTAAATTAGGATATTTGGTTTTAATTCCCTGAGTCACAGTGGAGTTGCTGAATCTGCATGGTGGTAAATTCCAGAGTGATTTTTGATTATGGCTATAAAAGAATTTCATCTGAAGGTCCTAGCTCATCAGCTGATTGGGAAGTCCCAGCTGCAGTGGTACATGCAAGGCATAGCAAAAGATATTTAAATAATAAAGCATTTTTCTCGTGTTACTACCATGTAATACTAATGGAAAATATAAACTTTATTTCTCAGTCATCTTTGAGGAGACATCTCAGTGACAAGAGGGAAATGTCTCTTCCAAGTAGATCATAATCCTCTGAATTCTTTGTGAGAGGAAACATGTCTCTCTTCAAATGGATTGTAATGTCGTCTCTAGGGGAGGTATAATTACGTTTATTGTAGTTGATATTCATGGAAGCAAATTATTTTATTACATAGTTTCAACACTAGGAGCATCCTTATGTGATACGAGGTCTGAGAGACTGCTCCACTGACACATTTCTGAAAACAGCTAGAAAGCTATCACGTTTCTGTGGAAGCGAAGTAGGAAAACCTGTACAAAAAATTAGCTAGGGAAAGTAGTAAGGCATTCTGGAGGAAGCTCTGAGGTAGACTTTATCAAAACTTTTTCTTTTTGCCTTTTCCGTTCCTGATACACTGAGTTTCTTAGGTTAGCATGCAAAATCAAGACTACAGTTTTTAGTGCAGTGGTGTCAAGAAAGTATTATGTACTTTTCAGATACAGGGATAAATTTGTATTTCCCTGCACAGAGCAGAACACATAACTTTTCATCCTGATATGTAATCTTCTACTGACCAAACAAGAACTACCTTGCATGTGACTACCACAAATGCGCTATAATATCGGGTGACCTGAAGACACCCTCTTCCTGATAAATAATGACCCAAATGAAATGCATTTGAGTACATTCATTGCTCCAGCTTCCACTGAGTCATCTGGCTGCACTGATAAGTGTTTCAGTTGTTGCAAAGCATGAGATCTGTCAGGCACCCTCAAGTTGGTTGGAGCTGTTAGGGAACATAACGACCATGTGTGTGGAAGCAGAACTGAATATATTCAATCACTCTATGAATTTGTTTGCTCGATGGACTTCCTTTTCCATTGAATCAGAAAATATTTCTGAAAAACAGGTATTGGTGAACACAGAAAGCAAGTAAGGTGAGAAAAAGACTTCCAGAGTGCATGGTGTTTTGTACCTGAAATACAGTATTTTTCTAGAGGAGGACAGAGATGTTAAAGAAAGTAGTTGTAATAGAAAATTTTTGAAGGATAACTAACCATAGTTAATTAGCAGCATACTGTTTTCTTCTTGGGAACAATGAACTGTTTCAAATCATTTTCACCATGTGATATACACTAGAAGGAAAGTGGAATTTCTCATGAATGAAATTTTTTTGTGTTTTTTTAAGCACTTGGAAGCAATAAAATTCTTCCACTTCCTTAGAAAAATCTGTGAAACTGTAAGATTGGAAGGACAAAAGCTAAAATAAGCAAAAGGAAACACTGAATTACGAACAAAAAGTCTCTGTTAGGTGACTACTGTGGAAGTGAACTAGACCAGCATCAGTCCACTGTGTGTAAGTAGCTCTCGCACAGAGCACTGGTTGTCATCTCACCTTGGCAGCCTTACTGAAAGTTAGAGTGGGTGTTTGTCACACAGTTTTTCCAAGTATAAGTGAAAACATACTTCAACATCAGATACAGTTGTCTTCTTGTTCCGTTTCTTTAATTTTGTAAATCCTATTTATTTTAGCTAGCATAAAGAATAACTGATAAGCCTCTCATTTTGAAATTCTTGGTGCCTTTAGAGGTTTGATGGCTCAAATATTTCTTCTTGCAGGACAAAGCTATAACATGTTAAGCTACTATGCGCCAAAATTGTGTTACCCAATAAAAAGAACCTATAACATTATAACACACAGAAGGCAGCCACTGAGCCCCTACAATATCTGCTGTTCCAGAGAATCTCCTCTTCACATTTACAGAGTTAGCGTGATTTCTGCACAGTTAATTAAAATAGAAATTGGTTTTATGTTTCAGATGAACTTGAGCAGCACAATAAATTCATTCAATAAGTAATTCAAATATTTTTGACTGTACGCTGAGGTGCTCTAATTTTATGACTGGAATACTTAAGCTCTGTCATACATCATTCATGTAATCAGACAGCTGAATACAATGTGAAGTTCAATAATGAAGTCATATAGATAAATAACAGAAGGGAGAGAGGAAGAAGGGAACACTTTTCTCCTAATCGGACTAAAAGAGAAGAGGACAGAGAAGAAATCAGTGCAAATGAGGGAGATAGGAAGGCTGTTTGAGGTGCAGTTTTGTAGAGCAGAAGCTGCTTGTTCCAGCAAAATTTTGGAACAGAGTTTCTGTAAAAAAAATAAAGATATTAAGTGTTTTTTCTTGGCAGTGTAAGCTGTAATGCGTTTTATACATGGAGCTATTTCACTCATCATCAGTTAGATGGTGCATTACCTCTCGTGTTTGGCAACAGTGTGCCTACTCCAGCAAACACTGACACATGTCCCAAACTTTTCTGGAAGAAATAACCAACGAGACTGTTGGTGATAAAACTAAACATGGCTATAAATGCTTCTGGGATTAGGTCTTAAACCTTGGCATTTATTGTTATGAGAAATTTCCCGAGATTAACCAGCTGTAAACTGGTGAATTTTACTTTTACATCAACGCATTATTAGTTCTTATATTAGGTCTTCAGGCTGATTTTATGATCTGTTTAGACAACAGCTAGTTTTGTGGTTCTGTTTCTTGTGGAAACAGCAGAGTGCTTCCACAGTACAAATAATACTACAATAAACAATATTGTAATATATTCATGTCTTAATACGATTTCAATTTTTTTTTTAACTAGCCACTAGACCTTTTTTTTGTTCAAGGTACATACATGATGTTAACAATCAATAGTAGCGTAAATGAGAGTGTAGTAGCATGTACCATAAGTTTTATTCTGAAAGAAATGCATACATATGATCCCTATTCTTTTAAATTCAATTTTCCACAGTAAGAATTCAGCCTTTTAGTTAAAATATGTAGTGAAATCACACTTCATCACTTAATTTCTTCAAATAAGTTTAACATCCATATTCCAGTTTCTTCCAGGAGCTTGTTTGCAACTAATTACCATCACAAAACTGAGTCTGGCTACAGGTAAAAGGCTGAACAGCAAGCTGTCTGTCACTGCGTATCTATACAATCTCTGCTTCCAAAGTAACAAAGACCAGCTGACAAAGGAAGTACGATATTACAGAACCACACATATTCTTTCTTTTGAGCCATGTGCACAGAATGAGTTTATATCCTGTGGATACAAGTGACACAGGGTGTCACGTTGTGGTCTTGACTGTGATCCACAGCAAAACTCCCATTGATTTCCATGGAGCCAGGATTTTATCATCAATGCTTTTGTCATTCTTACTTATCCATTATAAGCAATCTAGTAGCAAATAAAGACTACATCAAATCAAGATCTTGTAATGCTAATCTCTGCAAAAAAATATGAATATGAAATGAGAGACTGTCCCAGGAGGGACTATCTGGGAGGGAAAATAAGAGGCTTAAATTGTTATTTATTTAAGGAAACCCTGCCAGTCTGTGTAAGGACTGGTTATAGACCTCATTGCCTTTTACTGCACTGCAGAGCAATGCTTAGCAGTACATGAAATGTTGACAAATCTAATTTTTAATTTGATAGGTAGAAAGGGCATATGTTAAAGTAACAATGTTACATACTATTTTCCAGGTCATAGACTTATACTGGGGAGTTGAAGCAGACGAATGGGACAGTCCTGAGCTGCAAAAGACTCGTATGAAGCTGTTAGAAGATTGCTTGAAAAGTTCTGCAGGTCCATGTTTTGTTGTGGGTATAAAAATAATGTTTTACTTTACAACAAAAATATAATGTTAGCTATCCTAACATGCATGATTCAATAACAAATGTATTCTTTTCTTCTTTCTAAAATACTTGATATTCCTTGCTGTACATTTGCTATACTGCATCCAAATATTTCCCTATACAGCACTGTAGATTAGATTAACAGTGATTACTCAGTATTAGTGGAAAGAAGGATCTTTCATGATCAGTCCTCATAGCAAGATGGGTTTAGAAACCACAAGGTATGACTGTATTACTGTCACAACAGAAGTATGGACTACTTGCTTAAGGAGGCCACCATTAATTAATTCTTGGCACTTCTCACACATGCATTATTGGCTGGCCTAGAAGGACTTAGAAAAAGCACAGCAGCAGCCAAGAACGATCTGCTCTGATCTGCATTTTGCTGTTTTGTGTCATAAACCCAGGGCAAGTTAGGATGACAGGTATTAGAGTGTGAAAAGACTGGAGGTTAGTGGCAACCTGAGGAGGCTCTGAGTCATTGTGGTTTTACTACTCTCTGCCTTTTCTTTACTGTTGCCAGAACAAGCATTGCTTTCAGGATTCTTCAAGAGTCAGTAAAGCTGGCAAAAAAGATAGATCTTCACTGGCTTTTCCTGTTAGGCCTAAAGGAGAGACTGAACCACTTTTACAGGAGTGGTTTATAAAGCTTTCCATATTTATTTTAATGTCAGAGAGGTCTTCTTCTGTAGATGAACCTGTTGTTTTACATCAAGCTCAACAGTCTTCAGCTATCCGTCACAGCTTTTACAGCTGACGCAGTATGAATTTATGAAGTTATGCCAAACATTGTGTAGGGTTCTAATAGCTGAAAGGCACTGGGAGTAGGCTGCATATATAAAGTTCTGTCAGGTATGCTTTACCCCTTCCAATGAATCATATACAATAGATTTTGCTGTCACTGATTTTATGTTAAATATACAATTCAGAGTAGTGCATTTTTTTTCTCTTTCGTCTGTGGCTAGAAAGATTTGCACCATGTTTTAAGATGAACACAGTTAACTTGAAAAATATTTAAAGTCCAGTTTAGTGCATGGTATGCTGACTGTGTTAGTTTTCAGTGCATAGACAAAAAAGATACGACTTTTGATAAATGCCTTTTTCAAGCTGCTTAGAGTAGCATAACCTCTTTATCTATGAAGAGTAAGGCTGTTCTTTAACTTTCTGGGTAGATCTAGATAGAGAATCTCTCTAATGAGATTGGCTATTCAATGGTATATAGTGCATACTTAACAGCATCTATTAAAGCATCAAAACAAAAGACAAGATGATTTGGGAAGAATGTGTGTATATTTTGTACATGAGAAGTACTATGTGCAAGGGAGGCTTCAGTGAAAGTACAAAAACGACCACAATGAATAGGATTTGCTATGATCAAGGATACTTCTCTAAAAGATAAGTATTTCTATTATTCCAAAACATATTTAATTATTTTATCAGCTGTCTTGAGGCTCCATCTTTGTGAGAAATAAATGGGGGATGTATGACAATTATTTTTCTATGCATAGTTGTAGGACTGCAGAGATACTAGGATAAGTCTCAAGTTAAATTAACCTCTATAAAACTCATCATTTGTGTTTAAGAAGACAACCAATATTATTTTAAGACAAAGTGCCTGCAGAGAAAAAAATAGATAACCTGCCAACATTAGATAAATTCAGTTCCAGTTTCATTCTAGTGGTGTAGAAGGACCAGAACATACAGGGCAAAAGACAGACTCATTCAGGATCTATCTGTCAGGCTGAATGTTTTCAAGTAAACTTGCCTAATACTACCTAACTAATTTTGTCAATTATTACACTAATTGTTAGTGTAAGTTTTACTAAATTACAAGCATTTTGCTATTACATGTCTTTATTACAAGTTTTCAAGGATTGGCCTAAAAGTAAAAAAACATTGCTTCTGTTTACTGCTGATATACTACTGATTGTCTTCTCCGTAGTCACTTGTCTATTGCAACTGGAGGGGTAGTGGAAATGCTTGTCGCTCAGACATCAAAGGACACCTGCCACTCTCCTTTGACAGCTTTAATTAACATCTGTTTTGATGTTAGCCTTCAATAGAAAACAATTTTAAGACCACGCCTTTGCTGTTCCAAATTTTCTTTTCTATAATACATTTGCTAAGAAAATAATTTAGAAAAGGTAGATTTCTCCTCTATATTTAAATGTAGCTAAGTGAACTCTAATTCTTAGACTTGTCATAATAAGGCAGAGAAGAGTTCTGAAAAAAATGCAAGTCCTTGATTATTTTTTTTTTTAAGGGAAGAATTTGAAAGATTTAGCAAACTGAAACCACAGAATCCCATGGGGATAGAAGGGATACAAAACACTGCCTGCTGTGAAGGCTGGAGATCACTTCTCTCCATGCCAAAGATGAGACAAAGAGCAAGCTGTAGCATGTGTTGTTCTGTACTTTTATCACACCCTCACAACCATCTCGCTGCCTCTGTTTCATTCACCTGCTTGCCTCACTCTGTTATTTAGCTTCAGAGCCCTGGGGAACAAAGGCTGTCCTCAGCGCTTGACTGTAAAGAGCCCGGCGCGTGGAGTACTGAGTCTGGGGTGGGTTTGATGGTGTCATGATACTGTTTTTCACGAGGACACACTGGCCCAGATCTCTACAGAGTTTGCATAGCTTCCACCTTACGTGACTAAATTTAGTTTTCTGGGCTTATTTTTCTACTTTCTGTCTTCTCTTTGATGAAGAAACAGAGTTGGAGCAGAAAGGCATGGCATTTTTCCTGTAGCAACACCCAGTGTCCTTAGACACGGATGTTCTAAAATCTCTGACAGTGAAGGAAATCTCGTCATGTGCCATTGCTGCATATTTTAGCAGCTCAGAATTTTGAAGCTGTTAAGAACTGCCTGGCTGATATTGTTACTAAGGAAAGAAATCAAGCCTAATCAGAAATTTTAAACAGAACAAAACAGTTAGCAAAGAGGTTGCAGTGAGCCGACAACTTCAATATTTATTCCAGGTTTTCCAAGTATGGGCCAGAGTAATAGCTCTCCCAGTGACTAGACTGGCAAAACTACAGAAATCTCTATATACATTTGTTGTTTGCTTTGTTGTACCTTAGTGGGATGGGGTTTATTTCATTTACAACGCCAATTGAAGACGATTCTACTCCAACAAGCATAATTAGTTTTAATTTATAGTAACATAATTCAAAACTGACTTTGGCACTGCAGGCTTTGGGCACCTTCCCATTTCTTGAGAAAGTTCTATAAAATGTGCCACTTCCATTCAGCTGGTTGTTTTTTTTTTTTACTTTTCAATTACCACTTTTTTAATTCAGATGCAGATCTGGGATTAAATCGGACTATTCAGAATTAACTAGCAGATATGGATTGATTTTAGAAAGTGTTTCTTTATGGCACTTTGTGCCTGCATTGTGCTATCAGATGGAGAGAAAATGAAATTCAGTTCTTAAATTCGTGCAATGTGTAAGTTGGAAGTCCTAAGCTTTTCTTCAGATACAAAACAACAAAATCCAAATGAACACATATCCATAAACACAAAGAAGGAAGCAGTTCTGAAAAAAATGGGTAATTCATTTCCTGTGACACTTTCTTTGGGAATGTACAGTCCCTCTGTTACCTACTGCGTGAGCTCTATCAACACTGGACCCAATTAAGGGCAAGGGGAGTTGTTTGGTTTTTGGTTAGGTTGGGTTTTTTGTTTGGTTGGTATTTTGCTGTGTAAAATCACAGCCTATTATAGGTGATCATTTAAAAACTCATAGCCTTTACTGTAGGTAAATACACACTGTAGGTAAATACATACCATGCTATTTTTGATTTACAGAATAATTTATCAAGATTTATTTATGAGGGGAAAAGTACTATTTCTGTAGGAAAAATACTTTCCGTGCAAATTTTATGCAGAAATCATACTGGTTGTCTCTGGAATCTACATGGGGAGATTGAAATGCAGTATATTTATTAAATTGTGAACTGCTTAACCTCTGCATTGCATAACAATGTCAAAGAAAAAATACATTCAGTGCATCACTGGAACCTTTACATTTTGTTGGTTATGTTTCCTAGTAAATTCATAAGAGATGGTAATACAGACAGGATGGTAGAGTGACAGTAAAGGTTATATTATCATCCCACAACTAGTACTGATCATGAACAGGATTCATCTGTTACGGATCTAGTCTCGATACCTTTAACAATAGAAAGATATAGGTACCTCCACTAATATCTGAGTCATCTTCTGGATGACTGTTTCTCCATTAACAGCAAGGAGACACTAGGGAGTTAGACTGCTGAGTTAGGAACCCAAGTACAGTGCTTGCTATCAGTTAAGGCCTTAAGCTACTTAGGGTGTCGTTAGTCTATAGTGATTATTTGCAGAATAAGTTTACTGCCCTTTTAGTGGGGTTCCCTAACTAACACTCCATTACTAACCTGCTGTTGATTATGCCTTAGTACAGATGAGGGAACTGGCAGGCTTCTCTGCACTTCTCTTCAAACACACCCTGCAAGTTATAACACGTGGGTGCTCTCTTCCATCTGTGCAGCACCACGCAGTCTCTGCCTGAACTGCTGTTCTTGCATGACAACGTCCTGAAAAATCATAAAATGAAAGGGAGAAATGGAAATGAAATAGTTTGTCACCTGTAACAATTTGCTCAAGTAAATATGTTTGGGTTTGTACAAACCTAAGAGATTGTCTCTACCCATCGGTCAAATCATCTGGTCCAAAGAATAGTAAAAACATTTTCTACCTACTCTGAACAGCCACTGTAATTTACATTATCCCTCTCAAATTATTGACAGCCTGTTGTTAATTTCAGCATTAATGAACCATTAAAAAAGACCTAGCATTATAAAATTGGGATTCCAGTGGAATTTTAAAAGAATATTAGCAATTTACAATATTTGGCATGTCCTTAAATCAGCCAGAAATTGAAGACAAAATACGGTAAATTGAGAAGTGAGATGTTTTTTACACCTTTGGATCTTTGTGTTCCTACAGTACAATGCATGCTTTAATCATTCCATGAAGTATACTGCTACTTGGTTCTTTTTGCTCAGTACAAGTGGTTGATAATTAATTCTGAGCACATTCCAGCTCAGAGAAAATTCCAAATTATATTACTCCAGCTCTACTGAATCTCCTCAACTCCCATTTCAGTTCTGGTGTTACTTCAGGGTTTACTCCTAATGTGAAAACCACATATATACAGGTTCTAGAACACCTGACTTATGTTTTACTTGCTCTTGTGGGAAAATTGCCACACATTTTAAGTTAGGGAGGCTAAAGTCAGTCAAATGTGTCTATATTAAAACAGCCAGTTTAGGGGGAATGCTAAGCACACAGTGCTCTTCAGGAATTCAGCAGAAGTTATACGTGCTTGGTAAATTTAAGAATTTAATTTTTCTCAAGGAAGCAGCTCTATGTATAGCTTTTAAGTGAATGAGGAGAAATAGCTGGAACCAGACTTGGCACAGCAGCCCATCTCTCCCAATAAGGTATATTCCAAGAAACAAATATCAAATTACAAATTTTCTTCTCACTCCGCATGTGATTCAAAACCTGTCCAAATAAGAGCTCTCTCTAATGTAAGTGGGTTTGGGGTCATACAGCATATCAGGAATGGCTCCATAGGACTTGTTGGCATTAATCTGAAGTAAAGTATATGTCTGCGGACACTAATCCTGTTTTAGGAAAGATTTTTCTGTGAATGTCAAAGTAGAACTTTCTATATTTTTTTAAACCCTTCAAAACAGATAAAGTGATTAAATTTTAAAGACATGGTATGCAACTTTCCCCTCAGCAAGCCTTGGTCTTCTTTCACTGCCTCCAGACTAACAAGCAAAGGGTGTATATCCCTTTCCACGTTGTTTGTCCCTGAACAGCAGATAGACACACAGAGTGGAGTCAAGCACAGGGTGATATCATATTGATTAAGCTATTGTAAGTGAGTTCCTTGATCTGCTTTAGGGCTGGGAACGTATTTTCCTGTGAATCATCTCTGATTCTCTAAATCTAAAATCTAGGGTCTAAAAATGCTTACCCATTTTTTAAACATATCCCATTGAAAATAGCTACAAGATTCATCAGGCAGCTTTTCCATGGAACATAGAAACTGCATGGTTTTTAATGCGGTCTTAAAATAGCTTGCATTTTCAGCCTACAGTCAGAAGACTACGTATTTTCTGCTAAGTCACTGTATTTCTTTTTCTTGACATAAATAGAATTTTTGGTGGTGCCTTTCAGAAAGGTTAAGTATTATATTTAATATAAATGACCATATTAGTGAGAACAAGATTAGCATGAACTCAAATTTCCATCATTCTATGTATAATGTGTAGAGGAAGAAATAGGCTGCATGAGATTTATGAGATTTATTTTCTCTTTACGCTCAAGAGCTTTACCAAACCATCTTCTAAGGTAATATTGTAATCAGCTAGATGTAATGGTCTGTTCTGTAAATGAAACTGTACATCAGAAAGCCAACACTGGCTATTCTGCAGAAGGGGGAGGGGGCAGGAATCCTAAACCTTGAAATTCTATTTCTGTGTAAAGAAAAAGCATACTTTACAGTATTTAGCAGTTGGTTGCTAAGTTTAACGAGAAGTCTTAATGCTATTGCTTGCACCTAGGGTATATACCTTCCCTTTTCTCAAATACAGAGATTCATTCCAGGGATCCTTTGGTTCTCCAATTACAGACCCAGAAACAAACACCTACCCACAAAGTAACTAGTTCACTTTTCAGTCTGATTATTGTTAAATCAAGCTAGCAGTAGCTGGGTCTGGTTTTTTAAGATAATCAGAGTGTATAATTTCACAGGTTCCTTTTTTCTTCAATGAAAGATACTAATTTACAGAAGTAAAATAAAAGACAGCATCAGTGTTCTTCATAGTGATACTGGTATGCATCCATAAGGTATTGCCTTGTTTCTCTTAAAATATTTGCTTTCAGTGCAAGGTGCTTTTTTTGGAGTTACTGTTCTGTTAGCATGCCACGTAGCAGCTAATTATCATATGCTTCTTTCTTTCATAACTGGAAAACCTCACAGAGTAACTTTTTATTTCATTCCACTTTTTGAAAAAAGGAAGAGGAGAATGCTTAGAATGCTACGGAGACTGCAGTTATTATGAGTAAACTACATGTTCTTTTCTTGTTAACTATTTTGCATAGTATAGAAATTGCTTTAATACTTAAAACTGTTTTAAAAGAATTTAGAATAGTAGTGCCACTCATGGCTGGAAGAACAGCGCATCGCCTGGCCACATACTTTTGCAGAGTATATACTCTGCCTCTCAGTCATGCCATTGCATGGCATAGGCAAAATAGTGTTTTTATTGAAAGAAGTGTCATGACCTGATGTTCTTTGCTATATTTCATTTGTTTCCCATGGGGATTTGCTACAGAATTTTTAAACATTTAGCTAATGACTTGACCTATTAACTGCAGGCAGTATTTAGTATTTAGTGCTTGTACACTTACCATTAATTTTAGGTCTAATTACCTTTTAGTTAAAAAATAGTGTTAGAAAAGGCATGAAGATATCCCACTAGAAAGCTACTATAGGTAAGGTTTTATTTTAACCTAGTCCATTCTTGAAGAATTATGGTAAGTGAAAACTAAGAGGATTTATAAAGGTGATTTCTTTCATCTATATTACAAATGGAAAACTAATATTGGGTAGTATTGAAGAACAATAGGTTTTGAAATGTGGCGGTTCTGAAGGTGGCTGTATGAAAAGATGGATTTATATTTAATATAAATTAAATTATTAGGGTTAGCATTCTCATTGTAATATTTGGTGATGTGAATTAACTGTAAAGATTGTTGACACAGTGAATACTTTAATTTTATCTTCATCAGCCACAATCTTTGTCAAGTGTGTAAGGGGTGTGGTTTATGAAGCCAAGGAAAGCTTTAATCTCTATTATCACAGTGCTTGCTTTAGTCTTTTTCCTTCAGTTCAGCTTTTTTGAAGATCCCTTCCACATTTTTGTTTCTCTCCTTAACTGTTATTACAATTTAGATAATTAGTTCCTTTCACAGGAATTAGTTCCTTTCATCCTGCCACTGTGCTACTGTCCTTTCTAGCCTCCTACAATTTTATATTTTAATAAACCAGAAGAAACAGTTCTTCCCCTCCAAGCATGTGGAAAGTAGGGAACGCATGCAAATAATTTAAGAACATACAGAAGGGACTGATAGTTCCACATCAGTCTTAAGTTTACTGGGCCATCATGCTGCTAGCATTGTTGGGGAAGGAAAATTATACTCTTTCTATATGTGTCTCTTCTTGTGCAAGGACTTACCTAATAATTTCTTTTCATCTTTGAAGGACTAGATTGAAAAAGTATCTGTTCAGAGAGTACCAGTCACCAACTGTCCCAAATAAAAAGCCCTAAAACCTAGGCCAGCTGGCTTGAAGGAAAGAATGTTTTGTTACAATTGGCACGTAAGGATACAGAAATCAAATAAAAGTCATCAAAATCCAGGAACCGGTCAAAATAAATTATATAGGACATTCCACGTGTACTTGCAAAGCAGATTTGATGTTACATTATGCTACTTGTTTTGCATACTGTGATAAACACTAAATCCTGGGTGCTGTAGAGAGGTAGCATTATCATCTGCTAGAGCTAATGTCCCTTATACTAAAAATTTGCCTTTGGGCCTTCATTTATTTTATGTCCCTGCAAAACATGTTTGTTAATGGTGTTTTAGGTGCTCTACTACACACTATGCAGTCATGGGTCATATCAGGCTCATGGGGACTGTATTATTATATGCAAGTTGTGAAATCATTTTCTTGACATTTAATTACAAAATTAGGTTTTCATTTGTAGATTCAATGAATATCAATCTGTTTAGTTCTAATAAGAAGGGGAAAAAAACCAGCAAAAAGAAATTTGCAGCAAAATCTCATATCATGTTACAACTAGCTTCAGTATTCCTAAAGTTGGGAGGGGTGTTAAAAACTCTCTTATACCATCAGTGATCTCTGCCTCTGATAATGCTCATTAATTAACACTTTCTAATACCTTCATAGTGGCTATATATGTCACTGAGAAACACAGCTTAATTATGTTACAGAAAAGCATAAATATATAGGTCTATTTCTAATAAAGAGTGTGTATGCGCTTACAGTAGGATTTGGATAGATTTTGCAATCCTGAAAACCCCTCCTCAGTTGCTGCAGCTTTGGCAGTGATTACAGACTAGATGCCTCTCTGTTAATCCCTTAGATGCCTAATTCATCTCTTCTTGCCATGCTCAACGTCACTTTAATCTAAGATCTTTGGCTCATCATTTATCACTTAAATACCATCCCAAAATGGGAGTTCAGAAACTAAGCAGCCCTTCTGATGAATGCTAGCAAGATTATATTTCCCAGAAAACAAAGACATGGCCCCTTGTTTTTAGAGGGTGCAATGGGTGCGGCATGAGGCAGCATCCTTTCTTACATATGAAGCATACCAAAGAGGGCAGAAAGGATGAAGAAGAGTCCTAGTTTTTAACTCCTGAGGTTGGTGTCCAGAAGCCAGTACCCTGCCCTCCCAGCTGACTACACTGATAGGCTCAGAGTATCTTCTTTCTTTCTGGCTCCATGATGCCTGTATCCCTGGATGCTCAGTAAGGCACATTAAACAGCAACAGTAGCAGAAGCTTTTCTCCATTAGCCAGCCTTCACCTGTGAGACGCAAGACAGTACTTAAAACCCTTCCACCGTTCCTCCCTGCTTGGGTGAGTGTTGTGATTATTTTACAAAGCAGGGGAGGTTACACCACCATGCTTTCCTCTAAAAGACAAGAAAGGTATGTTTCCCACTCCCTGTAAGAAGGGTAGTGATTTTCACAGACAAGGTTATTGACTCCACTCTGGGCTGGGTGCTAAAGTCTTTTATTAAACCTAGCCCTTATAGTTTGTTTTTCTATCCAGCTCCACAATTACAAAGTGTTATGGGACCTGTCAGAGAGTTGACAGGAATCTGGACTGCAGTAGGAGTTACCTGCAAGGTCCTGAGCTTTATGTGAGAGGAAAAAAATACATGCCTATCAGGAAATCTCCCACCCAACTTCAAAAAAAGAGCAAAGTGAGAGTCATATATTTGTTTGGAGGAGAATCAGAGTGAGTGAGCAGCTCAAATCTATAGCCAGAGGTAGGCGAAATCTTCTCCACTCCTTCCTCTACACTACCTTTATTCACCGACCTCTTTCCTAATTTTATTCTTTTTGACTGATTTTCTCACCTGCACCCATGCTCAGGGAGATCAAAGACCCAGCAATGAGAAACGGTGAAGGAAAAGGCAACAAAATGAACTGGTTGCTTCACAGTCATGTAGAAGACAGGAGAAAGAGTGTGGAGGAAGAAGACCATTGATACTTTCACAGCCAGGAGAAAGGAGAGTTCTGATGAAGCAACGTGTATCAGGGAAGTAGGTCATTCATTTCTTCTGAGAAAGCACATTCACTCTGCATGATAGACCGTTAGCTCTTACCCACTATGTCCTGAGAAATTACTCATCATTGTTTCATATCTCCCTACCATTAGGGAAAAGCTTTGAGATTTAAAAATATTGCACTGTGGGTGAAGTTCAGAGTTGAGGGAATTGGTTCATTTACAACTGGATTCGGCTGCTCTAATTTTCTGAAAGACAGGTTAAGCATCAAGTAACTCCACCATCATTTTCTTCTTACACTTTATGTCAGGAACATTACTCAGAGCAAAAGACTTAAGCACTTGCACCTCATCCTTCCAGTCCCAATTCCAGACAGTTTTCTTACAAGGTAGCTCAACAGCCCTTTTTTGTTCTTCAAGGAACTGAAACCAATACCCGTATCAGGTTTCTGAAATACCTATAGCCCCCCAGTGTACTTCTGGAGCACCTTCAGGGAAAAAAGGAAGAGCGAAATTAGGGTATGGCTCTATGAAACAACACACAGCAATGTTTCTCAAGCCAAGGAACATAAATGCATATCCAGGCAGGTGGAAAAAAAACTAAATCTAGTTCTCAGCATAGAAATGTCTTTATTATACCTTCAGATTTCTACTCACTTCAAAAATTTCAATTAAAAATTATATTTCTTATTTTATGTTTTGTATGGTCAGCTGAAGTTCTAAAACTAAATCTATTTACCCATAAGCTTCAACCAAAGGATTGAGGTATGGACACTATTATTATCACCTACGTATGGAGAAAAATAAAATGAAAATGTTTGATACTGCTCAATGGTATCATTTTTCCCTTAAAAACTAAACAGGATAAACAATGTAAAGCAACAGTCCCATCCCTGCTGATATATAAATACACAAGATCCTTTGCATATCAACACTCAAAATAGAAATGCTTATTTTGCAAGCTATCATTAGCCTCATTTTATAGATAGGCAATCTGAGGCAGTGG
Source organism: Aquila chrysaetos chrysaetos (assembly GCF_900496995.4). NCBI lineage: Eukaryota > Metazoa > Chordata > Aves > Accipitriformes > Accipitridae > Aquila > Aquila chrysaetos. Next base: position 25,356,189 of record NC_044004.1, read on the forward strand.
CAAAAGCATCAGGAAGTTACCAGTTTCCATACTGAGATGAAGCAAAAGTGCAAAGAAGATTTAAGAGTTCTGCAGCAACTCTAATGTTCTGTCGGCTAAGTTGCACTGCCTTACAAGTGTTGGCAGTGGAAGAATGTGCTGTTCTGAAGGCACTTTGACCTGTACATCCTAGAAATCACAGATTACAACTTTTTTGGCCTTTTTTTCACATTTTTTTTTTTCTAATGGAAGTCTTTTTGGGAGACTTAATTCCAATGCAACATAACTTTTGTACTTTGATCGCTACCATGAATAGGCAAGAAAAGCAGTCAGATGTATTTAATTGAATATTCTCTCTGTGCATGTATCAGGAGGCCCTCACACTGTACGCATTGCAGCTAGAAGGAAAAAAGGGGAGTAGAAGCAGCTATTTTCAAGACATCTCTTGGGCACCAGCTACTCTGAAACTCCAGCTTCCTCAAACTTGGTTTAGATGAAGTGCCTTACTACAGCTTTCTCCATCTTGGTTTCAGTTGTTCACATCAGTTCAGTTCAATGGCTTGGAATTTACCCTAACAAGCAGTTAACATATATACTGCATTGAGATTTTTAATTAATTCATATATTTGTTTTTCTTCCTACTGAAATCATTAGGGCATTGAAAATAAATTTAAGTAAATACACTTTTCTAGTTTCAGTTCAGATGATTCACTCTTGTTTAGCCATTAGCATTTGTGGTTTGAGTTTGAGAAGAATTGGCTATTGTTGCCTTAAGGAATAAAAAAAATATATATAGGACATTATTTTCTGTTTGTTTCTGGTAGTAAATTCTCAGTTTCAATTCAAATCATGTTTATTTCTCAGAAACAAGGTTCCAGCTAATCCTGTTATTTTGTTGTTTTGGGGGTTTTTTTCCTCCCCAAAGTGTCTCTGGCTGTGCCTGAACATCTTATATCACATAAGTAATTTCTATAGGATACTGTTACAATAGAGTTATAATCTACTGGCAACAAACCAAAAAGACCTATAGTTGTACTAAATTTCTTTGAATGGGATATTAAATGAAAGGCCCTTAGAAATTGGTATCCTGACCATTTGTTCCAGATTTTGAAGACCTGATTTACCTGTGTATTTGGTTATGTCAGTTAAGCCCACATTTCTGCAGACCAGGAGGGTAAATACACCTACGTGTTACAAATTCTGTGTGCCTTGCCTGACCTGAACATGCCGCCTAGGCAGGTTTGCACATGTAAATGCACTGTGTTAGCACATCCAAATTCAATATGAAAGTCAGGGCATAGAATGTGGCTAGTATACATATAAAAAGTAAGATTTGAAAACAATTGAGCATTTCTTGTAGTTATGCTGAAGTGATTCTGTCTTCAATTCAAACATACATATATATCAAATGAAAGAAATTGATGGGTATTATCATCTGATTATAATAAGTATGCTTTTTAGACAAAACATTTCTAAGAAATTTGAGGTCTTTTAAAACTGAAGATAAATATATATGTCAATCTTTCACTTGTATTTTTCTTTATGTGTCTTTTTTGTCTATAGCAGTCTGATCTATTACTGAGTAACATACTTTTTATTGGCTAATAGATATATTAACATCGCAGTAAGCAGTAGTGCAAAAAACGCATCTCTGAGTAAAATGGCTATTTGACTGAAATGTATGGCTTTAAAGAGGAAAAAAGGTTTTATTTCATAAGAAAGATTTAACTACAAGAGGAAGGAAGCCTCGAAGTGCAGGCTGAGGAAGCAGAGTTAGATCTTTCTAAACCCAGGACTCACAGAAGACAGTGAAGAGCAAGTGTCCTGGTTTCAGCTGGGATAGAGTTAACTGTCTTCCTAGTAGCTGGTACGGTGCTATGTTTTGAGTTCAGTATGTGAAGAATGTTGATAACACTGATGTTTTCAGTTGTTGCTAAGTAGTGTTTAGACTGAAGTCAAGGATTTTTCAGCTTCTCATGCCCAGCCAGTGAGAAAGCTGGAGGGGCACAAGAAATTGGGAGGGGACACAGCCAGGGCAGCTGACCCAAAGTGGCCAACGGGGTATTCCATACCGTGTGACGTCCCATCTAGTATAGGAACTGGGAATTGGGGGCAGGGAATCACCGCTCGGGGACTAGCTGGGTGTCGGTCGGCGGGTGGTGAGCAATTGCACTGCGCATCGTTTGTACATTCCAATCCTTTCATTATTGCTGTTGTCATTTTATTAGTGTTATCATTATCATTATTAGTTTCTTCTTTTCTGTTCTATTAAACCGTTCTTATCTCAACCCACGGGTTTTGCTTCTTTTCCCGATTTTCTCCCCCATCCCACTGGGTGGGGGGGAGTGAGTGAGCGGCTGCATGGTGCTTAGTTGCTGGCTGGGGTTAAACCACGACAGCAAGTGACCACAGGAGAGACAGGGATCCAGAGGACTGACTTTGTAGCCCTTGATTAGGGGACTCACACAGACTGTGGAAAGATTCTTGTTAATTAACATTCCGTTACTTATACAAAGCAGGAGCTTTGACACGCTACTGTTACCCCATCATTGATGCCCAGAAGCCTGATGAGTAGGGTACATACCTGGTGACCACAGATTTGTCCTTCTTCCAGTTCAGGAGAGATTTTGAAACAGGCCTCTTGCTCCACGAGTGAGCTCCCTCATTACCTGCCTTGCTTTAGATTATGACCCACTAGCTACAGCCTGCTCCTCACTGGTTTTCTGCCCATGGCCTCCTGGTGAGGTGTGAGACAAGTTTCTACCAGACTGCAATCCATAGTTCCTCTGAAGATGGTAGAAGGACACTTCTGGGACATCAGTGGGAGCAGCATTTCCCAACCCTTGACTACAGATGAACAACATAACATCCCAAGGCATTTTAACAGCACTTAAGTCCCTACAAGTCAAGCAGTTGCTGAAGATCCACTTGGTGCATCTCAGTGGCACCTGAATGCTGATGTTGGGTCCCTGCAGGCAATTTTCAGCCCAGAGCATGAAGCATTCACTGCACCTTCCATAATGTGAGATACTCTCTTTCTCCTAATGGAGCTGTTCTACTTTGAATAAGTGATCTCAGTTTAAGCTCATTAATTTAGCTGGCTGAAATGAGTCACTCAGGACGTAATTCATGAGTGGGCAAGGCTTTCCTCCTTTAGTAGTGAGCAGTTTCTGTAAGAAGGACAGGGCTGAGAATTAGGAACAACAACTTCCACTACCCAGTTATAGCTAACTACTGCATACCTGTCACAGCTCTAAATCCCTGCCCAGGCTTAATTCCCTGCACATACTTCCTGTGTCAAATGGTGACAAAAATACTTCCTAATCCCTCATGGATCTTGCAAAAACAAATCATTTAAGAGGTGCTTAGATCTGGACACACAGAGGTATCTTAGGTTAAAAAAATAATTGTGGTTAGATTTAATTCCTTCAAAGATGATTTCTTGAATGCTTGTTCTTCAGAAAGTTGGCAATCCAGGACTGCTCTGAGAAGAGGCAGAGAGGACATATTTATGCACTTCAGTGTCACATGTGGAACTTCACAAAGACCAGAAGTAGAAGTGGTAGGACTGATCCCATGAAGTCCAGCAAAAAGATCATTAGATCAGATCATTCACCAGCTACAAAACTGTATTTTCAATTAATCTGAAGCTTTCTGTGTTGGCAAAACAGCAAAAAAAATGTTGCTCTTAAGTTGACAAATACCTGAAATCACTTCACAAAACATTACAAATCTGACTTTTCAAATGACTTGGTTTGCAGATGTTAACAAATAATTTTTTTTAAAAGGAAACAGATTAATGAAACCAATCAGTAATGAATATAACTTGCTGTTATTTGACAGCCTGTTTATATTAAAATTACCACTAAATATCTTAGCTGGAATTAAATTTATCTAAAATTTTAACTTGTTTTGTATTAATAAAAGGTATGATATGATGGTTCATGAACATTTTAGTGATGATGTCTGAACTAATTACATGAGATGCACTACAAATCCATCATATCAAGATCAAATCCAAATCTGGTTAGTTTCCTCCTTTTGGTCATTGTTATGACTGTGCCTATAACTTTAATATCTTTCCACACCAAGATCAGAAGGAAAAATATTTCCCATCTGGATCTAAACAGTAATTTTTTAATCTTCATTTAATAGTAACTTCTGCCTCAGGCTCAACAAAGCTAACAAGACTACTGCTGAGATTGCTCTGTGTTAATTCTATGAAGTTTTGATAGATACAAATGGTTGCTGAGGGTTTTATACGTGTTTGCCAGCCTGGTAGCTTTAAACAGTTCAATTACCATCAGTCTAATGAATCTTTAATTTGGTGGTTTACTATTAAAGGAAAATTACTCATCAGGTGGGAGATTTTGATTCACGAGTCTGCATATAAAACTGTCTTTTGGTACTGAACATAGTGTAAAACATTACTGTTCCCTTTAAAAATAATTTCCTATAATACTCATCAAAATGCTGCAATGCTGTTATCACAAATTGAAGTTTTATGTTATTAGTGTAGAGTACTGTGATATTTTTCATAAAGGTCTGAAATAACAGTATTATTTGCAGACTTAGTATGAAACACCATGAAAATTGTGAGAAATTATATTTTCTTTCAATTGTGTTGCTTCATTTTTCTTCATTTTTCTGTGAAGCAATTTGCATTTACTTGAATGTATAGGGAATATGGAGGGAGCGGGGCGGGGGGCGGGGGGCAGATATTCCAGAGGCTGCTGCAAGCCTCTGGCACGGATGCAGTTCAGACACTGAAGCCCCTGGAGGAAAAGTGCAATTCAGAGCTGCTCATTTAGGCCTCTAAAGGTTTGAGTGTTTTTGTGATACCCTGATAGACTACACTTACACAGCCAGATACAAATTTAACCGTAACAACACCAAAAGAGTGGAGGGAAGGTGGCTGTTCCCTGGTACCAGCTAGAAGGAGATACTTCCAAGCCTCACCTCTGTGTCAAAACATGGGAAGATGCAGTTTTCACAGCTTGTGCATGCAAATGCACCCATCCTAAGGCTGTCATGTATCCTTACAAACAAATAGTTTATTAAGATTCCAGCAAACACATATAGTCTGTTTATAGTCCTTAGTCTTTTTTTTATTATTATTATTATTATTATTATTATTATCATCATCATCATTATCATTATCATTATCATTATCATTATTATTATTAGTGACCACTGTTAATGGAAAACATGCAGTGTATCTGGAGGAAGGTGTGTTTAGGTGAAGAACTGTTCCCCAGGAACCTGGTGTGTTTATGTGACGTAACCCAGCATTAGAGCATCAGTCTCTCAGTAGAGAACAGCTACATTTACTCAGCATTCCTCCTGCTTCCAGCATTGGGGCATGATATCGCAGTCCTTTAGAAAAAGTGTCAGTTATTTTTGTCCTCTCCAGAAAAATGAAAAGAAGTTGTGTTTCAATACCTCAGTTACACAGCCAGTGAAACTGGGCTGTAGGTTGAGGCTAGTCCGGAGTTATCAGAAAGCACAGGAATGACTCCATTAAGAGTTTTCTACCACATGAAAGTTTTTACCAGAATATTTTTCAAATGGCTACACAGAGTCAGGTACTAATACCAGAACCTCAGCTAACTTCTGTTGGGGCACTAAGAGGAACACAGCTGCAGTGCAGCGCCTGGGATTGCCCTGCTCTAAATGATAGACCTGCTCTGCACAGTATATATGATTTGTTGGTTCTCCTTGTGTAATCAATTCCCTTCTTCACTCCAGTGCTGCTCTTTTTATTCCCTATCCTGTTGCTATTTCTATTTCTCTTCGTTTACTTGTCAATTCTACTGTATTAGAACATCAAAGACACTAACTCATTTAATTGCCTTTCTAAATGCACATATTCACCAAGTAGATGCCACAGGTACCCTCAGAATCTCTGTTCACCTGCTCCTTAACTTTGCTTTAACGGCACAAATGCCTAAGTTTTGGCTAAAACATGGAGTTCTTGCTCACACCAGCCACATGAAGCAGTATTCCTGAGTTAAACACAGCCAAGTTTCAGAGTTGTGCTCTGAGCCTGGCCAACTCATGCAGCTTGTATGAAGGACTTCTGCCACAATCCCTACAATAGTTGTCTGGTGTGCAGTGGGGACAGTTACAGAAGACCGGTCGGCACCATGCTGCCTGTTGTTCCCTGAGCAGTTCTCAGGGAAAAAATATGTGGCAGTGGGGTGCTGGCATAGCCTCTGCAGCTTCCTTTTTGGCATAGTCTACTTTTTAAGTTCTAAAACTAAATGTTTTAGCACATTTAGATCCTTGCATGATGTTCAACTGATGTGTTCCTTTCTTGGTACAGCTGTTAGCTTCAGGCTCTCCTAAACACTAGATGTCAACTATAACAAGCTAGACTCAGTTTTCACTGTGCAGTGCAATGTATATTCACTCAGACTTCTCTTTCCTCCACACTTCCTTATTCCTTTTATTCCTAGCACTATGCATGTGTCATCTTTTAAGATTAACCTTAAAACTTCTCCATAAACCACAATCAAACAGGAAGAGAAATTCCTGAAAGCAAAATGATAGAAGGCTTATTTCGTTGTTTATTAAGTTTTATGGATGCTCACTGTCATCATCCCAAATGGAGGACACTCTTTTGTCTGTGATTCCTCTTCTTTGTATGTCTATTCTTCCCTCAACTAATGCTAGACTTCTAGCAAAATATTAGCAATGCCATCTATAGCACCAAGGTACACCATGATAAATGTATGTCCTCCACTGTTTAATATTAGTTTTAAAAAAATGCAAAGGCTTGCAAATAGTGTTTGCATAGGCCTCCATTTTATTTAAAAACTCATGATACAGTCATCCACAGTGATTCTAGTATTCAGATCACATCAGAGTTCTTTCTTATTGTGTTTTGCCCTAGTAGCCAGGAGGATGATCCCTAATACAGGATTATTTACATAATGTCTGTTGCAATGACAGATAAGATACAAGAAAAAAAAATCCACCTTTTCCTTTTAAAGTGCTGCCTTTTGTTATTTACCTATAGTACAGTGGAGAGAGAACAGCACAAACTGTACCAGAGAAGCAGAAAAGTACACAGAATAATTCCAAAACAAATTTAGTTGATTAAATGCAGTACATTAAAATGAGACATTTTAATGTTGACATTTTAGTATTATTAATGAAGGGCCCAGCTATTGGTCTTTGCTTGGGCAACTGTCTATTGAATCCACTGGACTTAAATTCAGAAAAAGTGTAGCCTAATGAATTTCAAGTAATAATTG